>NC_056742.1:296467049-296599549 GCF_019279795.1 Protopterus annectens
GGAAGCTGTGTCTGTCATTAATTATCTGTAAATTGTGGGGTGTGTTCTTACAGAGAACAATAAAGGTAAATGCTCATAATGTTAGTAGGAGTTGAGTCAAAGTAAAAATAATGGTATTTTCTTTAATGCTGTTAAAATTTTTAAGAGTGTCATCATTAAGGCTTTTCTTCGGCGGTACCATCCAAAGAGCAGCATCTGCAAATAAAGTGGACAGGATGGGTGGGAGTTCCCTCCGTCTGGTATACACAATATGGCAGAGTATTTCCTTCCTGTAGAATAAGACTAGAAGATAGAGTGAATATAAAGAATGGAAAACATGGGGACAAAAGTATTGAATGTCTTGAAATTTTGTAAAGCTGGTGCAAGTTTAGACTTGCAATATAAAAAAATGGATTATAACAGACTTTTTAGCATCAGTGAAGTGGATGTAGCAGTTAATTTATTCAGAATCACACTGCATTCTGGCATACTGGTACTGGTCTATTATAATGAGATAAATGCACTAATGTACGTCTTCATATACCTAAAGAAGTGTGATATATAGCTTTATATCTTGTACAAGAACTACTGTAAGCTTTTTGCTTCCAGAACACAAACCATTCCAAATGTATTCCTCCATTTATCTTCTGCAATATGTGGAACTAGTTAGTCCAAAAATGTAATACATAAGACACACTTTTAGGTTAGTCCTTCTAAAGAGGAAGAAAACACTTACACGAAAAGTCTTGTATTATGTCTGCTGTGAAGAAAGACTGCAGTACAACTGGTCCATTCTTGGTCTGCTCTTTCAAGCACGTGAACCTCCCGACCTGTGGTGCTCTGCTCATTTAAGAGCAGGAACACATAATTTAAAATGGGAAGGAGGGGTCTGTGCAAAGCAAACCACCATAAAAAATTACAACAACATCAGTCACACAAATGATAGACATATGACTGCCTTATCCTTAAAAAAATAAAAATACACTGAAATATTTACCTTCAGCTGCATTATTTTTTGAATGCCTGCACATCCTCATTAATGATATCTAAATACATTTTCCAGAAAAAATTAAATGTTTTTATCATAAACTCTGAAAGTGATAAATTTGCATTTGGAAATAAAGAACAATCTAGAAGGAAATAAATGGATGACATCATTAACATTAATCTATTTTAAATAAAAACAAAATCATTACTGCTTGACCTAAGCCACTTTGAATGAAAACAAAAACCTATGATCCTTAACCAAAACTCCAGCACTTACTTTCCTATCTATAAAATCTATTCTCCCAGCAATGTCATAAAATGGAGTATGGTTATCTAGTGAGTGACTGCATGAACAGATGAGAGAGCCAGCGAAATTTAAACAAAATAAAAAAAAAATGCCACCCCATAAGATAACATTCATCACCAGTGCACCTTTGCACCATGGTATAACATAGTCAAATTTAATTAAGAAATCAATCTCCTTAACTGTTCAATGCAAAAAATAAGATATTGGGAACAGGGATGCAAAGGTACCATGGGAAGGACTAAAATGGACAATAGCATAACAAAAAGTCAGCTGCTGATAACATTTACCAGATTAGATAAATGCAACCTGTACACTCACAAAGAGGAAAAAAAAACATGAACATAGCATGCTATGTATCTAGTAGTTTTTATTGCTGAATGAATGAGACCTAAACAAGACAGCATTTGTTTTTATTATTTAATATACATAAAGCAGTCTCCTTTGAAATAAAATTGAAACAAGACATGCCTTCCACCCAAGATACCTTTAAAAATGTCTTTAAGACAAACTAAGTGCAAATTACATGTTATAGCTAATTGCTTGATGTTGCTATTTGCTTGATTTATTTCTGATACATTTTCACTTTTGGCTAACATGTATTTTTACATTAAGACGACTAGAACTGCAATTTTATTGGGAACAGAAAGGTAGCCTGGTCTGTCTGAGTTGGAAAACACACAGGGAGGCTTGAAGTGAAAAATAATTGTTGTAGCTAGCTCTTAGATTTGCTTCTGATACCTTTTCACTTTTGGATAACTAAAGCGTGTTTTCACATTAAATAGACTGGGCCTACAATTCTAGTGCAGTAGAAAGGTAGCTTGGTCTGTCTGAGCTCAGAAACACAAACTGTTGCTTAAATTGACAATTACTTGTTGTAGCTTGTCGGTATCCTTCAACTGCTATTTTAGTGGCAGTAGTAAAGTAGCCTACTCAATCTGAGTTATGACACACACAGAGAGGCTTAAACTGAGATTGTTTCATCAGCCAGGGAGCTGTTTAGGGACTTAGTTGTTTGGTGTTAATCTGCACTTGAGAGCTACTTTTGCTGTGCTTTTACGTTAAAAAGTTCCAGGATCATCCATCTTGTGGCAAAAGGTGTTTAACTGGTCTCTCCGAGATGAGAAGCACTCCAAGGAGTGCAATGTGTGGCCATTTATTGGCCATTGGACACATTAGTTTTCAGCTTTTTCTGTTATAAATTAGTTTTCACAGAGCTGTTCACAGTGCTGTGGTGTTTAGTAGTACTGTGTTTAGCAGCAAACCTATAAAGGTAGTACTTAGGAATTTACCCTGTAACAGAGAAAGGCTTTGCATGAAGCAAAGCTTTGGCTAGTCAACACTCACTTGACCTCTGTAAAACCAAATCCATAAACCATAGTAGTCCAACCTTAATACAGGACCTGATAACATATACTTGAAATTTCCGAATGTCTCTGTAGTCAGCTTGGTGAATACATCTTGACACAATATAACAATTGTCTTATGTACTCAGACAAACTTTTAATCTTTAAAGAATCTAACATAGTATACCAGTGATATACATACATAACCTCCCTTGAGGCAAAAATTCGCTTACAACCAAATTTGTGAAGAACACACACACACACTACATCCTTCACACATACTGCTCACCACACACAAAGATCTTCTTATGCTTTAGCAACACAAACACCCTGGACCGGACAGTGCACACACTACCAGAGGATGGACTATATTGAAGCTGGCACTCACCAATATGGGAAAGCATTGCTCCTCCCTATTAAGCGACTGTTAAAATGCATGGTTCCCTCAAACTCTGAAATAACAGCTACATATGCAGAATTATTTACAGAAACCCTGTACTCACATGTAAATGGCAGCATCAAGGCTGCCGTATCTACCAGAAGAAAGCCCAGATCTATCATCTAAAACAAACCCCACTGGTGGAACCCCACTGGTGGAATCCTTAACTTAACAGGATATAAAACAAACAAAAAAAAGTCACGGCCATAATCAGAAACAGCAGCTCTCACAGAAACAAGAACTCTCTGACTCAACTAAAAAAAAATAAGAGGTCTAATAAAGTCCAGCAAAGCCAGTTATGAGGTCAATACCATCTCAGGCTAAGAACAATCATTATCTCAAGACCTCCTTCAGCTATGTCAGGAACCTTTAAGGTAACTCTCAGCAGTGTGCAGAACTGGTGGTAAATGGCACAATCTTCACTGACTGAAGTGACATAGTGAATGTACTGGATGTTAAATTTCACTCTAACTTCACCCCCCCCAAACTACTCCCTGTGAAATCCTTTCTAGCATACCCCCCCAACTATTAATATACAGAGTACAAAGGGTTAAATAACTTTAGCTGTCAGAGCTAGGAAACAGTCCCTCTCTCTCGCTCTCTCTCTCTATGGAAGGAATAAAGACGCCTTGTCAAAATTTCAACTAGTTTATACAGTTTAGTAGGTAGATTGACGAGTGTAACAAGAAATGCATTATAGTGCCCTTTAGGAAATCATCCACATAAGCTAATTACTCCATCAATAAAACAGCCCTAAGAGTTGACCCTGTAGTTAGGAATCTGAGAACATATGTGGACAGCAATTTGGCCTTTGACAAAAACATAGTCAAGAGAGTAAGAAAATCATTCTGTCACCCAGCTCATAAGCAAGGTTATGGCATCCAGGTCCATGGAAGTTATAGTGCCACTCAGCCTTTATCAGACCTATCACTGAGTGCAATACCCATTTGGCATGCATCTAACCAAGCCCTCGCAACAGTTGTAACACCCTCAAAGGTTGCGCACCAGCAGAATCCAAGGTATGAATACCCTGTCATACACAGATCACCTTAAAGTCCTATCTCTGTACTCAGTCTCCTACAGTTTACTGAAAGGCAATCTATGCCTAAGATATAAGGCTTACTCAAATGCAACTTGGATGGATCTCTTGCACATCTGCAAAACAAACAGCACCAGAAGCACTTGATCCAACAACCTGAACTGTGGATTTTACATAAACAGAACATGCTGGAGAGATTGATATGTGCCTCAAAGGATCCCCCTCTATGGAATAAGTTCTCCATCTACATGAAGCAGAGTTCATCCCTGACCCTATTCAAAAGAAACCTTGATCATTGGATACGAAATTGCAAATTCACCACGTGGCTTGGCACCTATGTCTCTAATGGACAGAGGTTGACAGCAAGCAAATTAATTCCCCACTGACATATCCACCCCATTCATAACCCTTGGCTATGTTTTTACTAACATATCCCACCATACAGGTATCCAAGGAACTCAGGGACAAAAACTGGTTGGGTTCCATGGCTAGGCTTGTAAAGACCCTGGTGGTCATTAGCTCAGTATAAATCTATGTTCCTATAACATACCCCACCATATAGACATCCAAGGAACTTGGGGACAAAACTTGGCTGTGTTCCATGGCTAGGCTTGTAAAGACCCTGGTGGTCATTAGTGAAGTATAAACCTGTGAACCTATGAACCTATGAACTACCTACTCTTAAGACATACATTGGCAAGCTTCAAATCCCCACTAAACCCAGTTAACTCCATTGAATATGCAGCAACATACAATACCACACTATACAAGCATATAAGCAGCAACATAGATGCAGCTGTACCCCAGAGGAAAAAGTGCAGGTCAAACCCCAGATAAAAGCCCTCATGATGGAACCATAATATCAACAAGCTTTATATTAAAAGGAAAAGAAAAATAATTTTTGACCAAAAGTAAAAACAATAATTCCAAGAATATTAGAGCCCTTGTCATTGAAAAAAAACAAAAACTCAGTTACTTAATAAAATCCACCAAAGCCAAGTTTGAGGCGAAAACAGCTACCCAAGCCAAATACAACCACAAGGCATTTTTTAGTTATGTTCATAATCTCAAAAGCATAATGCAGCAATGCGATGAGCTGATTGCGAACAATGTGAACTATGCTGAGGCTGAAGGTACAGTGAACCTACTAGCTGATAAATTTATCTCTAACTTTACCCCTCTCTCCCTACTGTCTGTCCCTCAAGATATACCTGAAACTGGGTCTCCCCCTACTATCACACAAGACCAATTCCTAAGAGTGCTATCAAAAGCTAAAAATACTACATTGACAATATCCCTGGATGCATGGTAAACAGAATGAGGCATGATTTAACCACACACTTAACAACACTGTTTAGTCTAAGCCTCCATTCAGGTTTTGAACCAAGCAAATGGTGAACAGATACAGGTATTCCCCTGTATAAGGGAGAACCTTCCACAGGCATAGGGAATTACAGACCCATAAGTCTAAACAGTGTCATGTGCAAATTCTTGGAAAGAATTATCATGGAATTAATCAGTAAGGGCACAGGTAACCTCCAGACACTGGATCTGTCTCAGTTTGGATTCATCAAGGGCAGGTCAGGTTTACTTAACCTGGTGTATTTTTTTGAAAAAGTCACCAAAACAATGGCTGAAAGTAAAATGGTACATGCTGCATACCTTGACCTGGCCAAAGCTTTTGACAGAATTCCTAGCTCAAGCAGAATAGAAAAGTAAAATAAAATGGAAAAACATGCCTATGTCACCCGCTGGATTGCCAACTAGCTCACAGATAGGATGCAGGAAATTGACCAGTCACCATTGGATTCCCACAAGGTTCTGTGCTTAAACCTCTTCTGTTTAGCATCTACTTTTCTAAAGTAAAACCAATGCAAAAGGGCTCTGGCTAACTAAGGTTGCAGATGACTGCAAGCTAAGAGCAGTCATTGAATCCAGAAATAACTTAGCCATCCTGCAGAAAGGTTAGTCCCAAATAAATCACTGGTGCCAAAATCACGGACTGAAACTAAATGCCAAAAAATGCATTATTGTATCTATTGGTAAGTCATCTACCCCAAGATACCACCAGACTGACAATACACCCTAAGAGTAGATCCGGTTGCTTGGGACTTGGGAACCTAAGTGGGCAATGATCTAACTTTTGACCAACACCTGTCCATTGTTGTAGAAAGGCCCTTCTATACAGCTGTTCTTTACAGCTTATAAACAAAGTGATTGTGTCTAGATCTAGGGATGTTATTGTCCCCTTTACTCTGCCCTTATTAGGCCAATCATTGAATATAATATCCCCTTTGATATGTCCAGACACATGCAACAACTGGAACACCATCATAGATATCTTACTAAAAGGATACAAGACCTAAATGACATGTTCTACATTGACTGACTCACAGCCCTCTCACTATACTCAGTATCATACAGACTGTTAAGAGGTGACCTGTGGCTGGCTTAAAAGGCATCCTCTGACCCAATACTGATGCATTTACTGCACATCAGCAAGTCAAATGGCATCATAAATACTCAGATTAGCGATCTAAACATCTTCTGCAACATCACAGAATGGTTACAGGGACAGGCATATCTCACAGAGGATACTGCAGCTCTGGAACAGACTTCCCATCCACAAAAACACAAAATTCATCCCTGTCAATATTCAAGTGCAACTTGGATCTATGGATGGGAAACATAAAATATACCCCAGCACTGCCTCCCTGTAATACTAATGAACAGATGCAGCTTCTAAAGTCTGTATCCCATGCACGGGTCCTCCCCACATCATCTGTGGTATGATCCCAGTTTCTCATTAGGGGTAATATATAATTATAATACTATGGGATGCGTAAGGCCAATCTCCAACCAAATGGGATAAGTTAGTTCAAGCAATAAAAGGGAAACTGGTTAGGCTTAAAATGGCCTGCAAGGAATCTAGCCTAGAGCTTACCTATGAACCTATAAAGCTATTTTTTTCTCATGCAGTTGCCAGGATGTCCAGGCTTTTGATGCTTTCCTGCAAGATGCACACTAATTGCCAAGGTCAGACTTACAGACTTGCATAAAAAAATTGAATCTACTGTAGTATCACAATTTGTTGCATGTATGAAATGTTTCTATTACAGTACGTGATTTGTCAGAATGATGTACAGAAAAACTGGGCATAATGAACAGTGCACAAAGAGCTAAAAGTCATGAAATGGTAGAATCAGTAATTCTTGTGTTGACAGTAGAAATGCAATAACCACTGTACATCATATTTCTAGAGTTTCTGTTTTTTTTTTTTTTTTTTTTTTTTTTTTTTTTTGAGACTAGTTCTTAGATAATGAGGAATGAAAAAATCCAATGAAATCAGTACCCGAGTGCAAGGGAAAGAATAAGAACATAAATCACAGTCTGTGACACCATTTTCTGACTTTCCTTGAAGTGCTAAGCACTGCAGCTCATTTCCCTAGAATGGTGCAGAGTCATTGACCTCTTCATGCATTTTTACTATGAGGTTTACATATTATTTGAGAACTTGTTTACATATGGTGGGATGCATATATGACAAAAATACTGATGATAAGACTAGGCTGGAGCAGTCCTAATTAAAATATAACAAAAGAGCCATTCACTTATTTGAAAGGATTTTGCTGCAATACCATTAAATTATCATTAGACAGTAATGCATGTGCAGTATATGACTAATGGAGTTAATGTTGCAAATTTGTTAGTCTGTTTTCATTTAGTCTAATATGGTGCCCACGTTAATAGAAGCATCTAATGTAAAAGCTGTGTAGGTCCACAGTCTGAGACAGAGAAAGCATGTGAACTGAAAAGATGAGACTTGTAGCTACAATTGTCAAGATAATATGGTCACAACTCCTTCTAAAGACTTCTTACTAGTGACAAGATTGATGCATTAATTTTAATCCCAGATAAGCACTTCACCATTCCAAATACGACATTGCATGTAACATCAGTATAAATTGCCTGCTGGAAATGCACGCATGTTGTAGAAACTGACAAGGAAACAAAAATAAAGGAGCCACCACCAGACTGCTGTCATTAAACTAACTATGGTACATTCTAAATAACTGTTGTGAAAGTATGTTTCTAGCTTTAAGAAAAGTCCATGCAGTCAATGATAGCCTCCTTAACAGAAGTGCAATCTAGTGCTAATACTGTCTATAAAGCCGAACAGAATACAATAGCAAGTAGTTGTACTCTGATAAAAAAATGTTTTCCAAAGAGACATTAATTTTCTGGAAAGATCTACTCAATTAGAATATTGGGATGCACTTTTGAATTAGAATTATCAGTTTATATGTCCAATGGGTAACTGAATGAATGAACAGTTTAAAAGTCCCTTCTAATGTAAAGAACAAGACAATAAGTTATAAAAATGATAAAGACTGTGAAGACGTTGAACACTGTCATCTGTACTAGCATGTCTGGCTGGCGTTTTGTACATAATGTCAGATTAGCCTGTGTATTATCTGCCAGCATGACTAGCTAAGATGTAAATAAGTTCTTACATGTTGATTAAGTCTCTGTTTGAACACGATGTTTTAAGAGTTGAACAGTGTCAAGTTATGTGTCTAACTGTGCATATTTATGAAGGTGATTCTAAATGCAGACTGTCTCAGAGTCAGCTGATCTACAGATATCATTGTAATGTTTACAGTTGCTCTGTGTTTACTTTCAAAGACTGAAAGACAAGAAGGAAATGAATAAGGAGCTGTCTGTTGATTTTCAAACAGCAAAATGAAAATAAGAACTGGAACAGCTGAGACAGTTAACCTAGTCTATTAAAGAACCTGCTGAAAACAGTTAAGCTGAGTTCATAGTTGTAGTGGAGCTGAGTTCAGCATTCAGTTCTGTTCACAGTTCACAGTTGTAATGAGCAGTGGATAGCCAAAGGATTCCAAAAGAACTGCAAGCCTGCATTTGATCTGTTGTAATATTTAGTTTAGATAGGTACAGTGTTTTTTACTAAGATTGGAAATTATAGCTAATCAGTCAGGGTTTTTCGAAATGTTGAATTTCTATCCTTCAGTATTAATTTCATTTTCCTGGTAACTGAATTCTGTTTTGTTTATTGAAATTACTGTTTTACATTTTTAATTAAGACCTGATCACCCTTTACTCCAATAACCAAGAACTTAGATCTACTAACAAGGCACTAATCGCACTCTCCAAAAGCCATTACAGCTCTGGTAACTCCCTGTATTCTAGCATCATTACCAAGACTTGGAACTCCATACCACTACAATCAGGGTACAATCTAACAAAACCATCTTAAAAAACTGCTGATTTCCCACCTAAACAACTCCTGGATATGCAACTGCCTAGCACATGGTTGACATATTCTAACACCTTTCCCCTACCCACTATCCAGACTCTTTTTAAAACTCCCACAGATCCACTATATATTATCACGTTACTTACCATATCACTGCCGTGTACTCTCCACTGTCCCATCTATACCATCAAACACTCCCCTAGACTAAGTTGAAAAGCTTTCCCTTAAAATGTTAATAAACCTCATATGAACTTGTCTATATTTTCCTCCTTTGACAAACTGGCTAGTATTTTTAGTTTTTCCTTTCTTCAAGATTATCCGGCTAGTATTTTTTTTTTTAGTTTTCCATTTCTTGTCTTATCTTCAGTACATCTTCAAATTATCTTCAGTACATCTCTACTAAATGTACTACTATATACTACATATTATCTACTACTATATATTATCTTTAGTTCATCTCTACTAAATGTACTACTATACACTACATATTGTATGAACAACAATCATATGTTACTACCTGCTATATTTTTAATTGTATGTCTAAACCAGTAGGCTCATGTAAATATCTTATGCAATCATATGTTATTATCTGCTATATTTTATAACTGCATGTGTAAACCACAATGCTCATATAAATACCTTATGTATAGTATGTTAGCAATTGTTCTGGAGCTTTTCTCCCCGGGCCTCCGCTGAAAATGGACAGCTCTGTCCAGTCAGACTTCCCCGGTAAACACATGTAAAATAAATAAATAAATAAATAAATAATTTTGCTTATTATTAAATATTTTTATTATCTTACATTGTGACTAGTCAATCAGTGAAATTTTTAGTGATTTGAGAGTGCTTATACCTGCTTTGATAATTCCTGGGCCACTCTGAAAGCCTGGCTGCTTTAGGTCATATCCTACCATTTGTTTTGATATCTAATTTTAATAATTGAACATCCCTTTGAAAGGGCATGTAAATACTCTGAATGATGGAAGCATTTTACTGTAACATTTGGGGGAAAGGACAGAGCTGGAAATCATTGTCAAGCTTTCCCAGAATAGTATTTATGTGTGATATTTAATTTATTTAATTGTGAGTCTATCAACTGTCTTAAAGTGGAGCACACTGCTCTGGAGTGTGTAGTAAGGAGTTACATTGGGGTGGACACATGTATACAGTCCAGTACAAGGTTATAGAGAGTGTTCCTGTTGTGCTCTCAGGGGAAATTGTGAAATATTACTGCTGTTCACTTTGGAGTCAGTAGTGAGGACTGAAGTTCCTTCACTACTGGCATAAGATAGTAGGGGGACATCACATATTGGTGGCAGTTCAGTGTGATATTAACTGGACATCACATTATTTTGTGGCAGCATTGTGGGATTTTTAATTGGACTTCAGTAGCCTGTGGGTAGTTATCATTAAGGTGTGCACTCTCGACAGCCACAAGGTAAACATGCAGAATTTCAGTCTACCAGAGTTTTATTTATTTTTAGTTAGTCAGGGACAGCAGGCAAAGATGTCAGCTGAAGACTATACACAGTTGACAAAAAAACAATTGGCCAAGGAGTGTGAAGCCAGATGGCTAATGCAAGCCAACCTGACTAAGGAAGCAATGATTTCAGTCTTAGTTGCAGCCACAGCTCAGAACAGCCATTCAGAGGATATCCAGTTTGATATTAAGGATGTACAGCCTGTTGAGACAGAACAGTCCTAATTTTCTAAAGAGGACCTGAGAATCTGTATGGAGTTAAAGAGACTGGAACTGGAAGCTGAAGAAAGGGAGAAGCAGCGCCAATATGAACTGGAGGCTGAATGACTAGAGGCTGTGGAGAAACAGCATCAATATGAACTGGAGGCCAAATGTTTAGAAGCCAAGGAACATGAGAGACAATGCTGGCATGAAGTGGAGCTTCTTACCCTTTGACAGGGTCATGGAGGTAATGGGGAAAGGGAATAACCAGACCCCTGATGTTGTAAAGGTCAGTAAGCTTTTTCCTCAATACAGGGATAGGAATGACTTTGATAGCTTTATTCATATATTTGAGAGGGTATGTAGACAGTATGATGTTGACCATGAGCTCTGTGTTTGGCTCCTGACTCCCTTACTCCTCCATGGCAAGGCTGTTCAGGCCATGTCAAAACTGTCTGAGGTAGATTGTCCGAATTATGATAAAGTAAAAAAAAAACACTGTCCTCTTGATTGTTTTGAGCTAATAACTGAAGCTTATAGAAAAAGTTTTGTGAACATAGACGCAATGCAGATGAAAGTGTACATGATTATGTTGCTGATTTGAGTACTTACTTTCACAGAAGGGTGAGTGGGTGCCAAGTCACTACTTTTGAGGGACTGGCAGACCTTTTGGGGAGGGAACAAGCCCTCAGTACTTTGCCTGATGAGATCAGGATCAGGTTAGAAGATTGAGAGTGTAACTCTGAGGAGAAGTTGGGAAGAAAAGGGGATCTCTACTTAGCAACCAGTGCACCAATGTATGGAAAAGGGATACCCCATGCTGCATATGGACAGAAAGGAACCTATGGGGGCAGTATATAAACCACTTCAACAGAGTACACCAGTAACAGGGGAAACTACTAGTCCAAATATATGGTTAGGGATTAGATGTTTCAAATGTAACCATAGGGGTCACATAGCAGCCAAATATCCATTGAGGTAAGGTGAGAAACAAAAGGTGAGGAAGTCAGCAAGTGGGAATGACAAACTGCCTTTGGTAAGTTGTTTGGAAACAACAGGGGTGCCAACCTACAGTGGATATAAAAAGTTTACACACCACTATTAAAATGCCAGGTTTTTGTGATATAAAAAAATGAGACCACAGTAAATCATTTCAAAACTTTTCCCACCATTAATGTGACCTATAACCTGTACAATTCTATCAAAAAACAAAACATCTGTTAGGGGAAAAATATAAAAAATGTACAATACACTGGTTGCATAAGTGTGCACACCCTTAAAGTAATACTTTGTTGTGTGTGCTCACCCTTAAACTAATACTTTGTTGAAGCACCTTTTGATTTAATTACAGCATTCAATCTTCTTGGGTAGGAGTCTATCAGCATGGCACAACTTGATTTGGCAATATTTACCCATTCTTCCTTGCAGAAGGTGCTCCAAATCTGTCAGATTGCGAGGGTATATCTTGTACACAGCCCTCTTTAGGTCTTCCCACATCGCTGTGCCATTCCAAAACTTTAATTTTCTTCTGGTGAAGACATTCTTTTCTTGATTTGGATGTATGCTTGGGGTCATTGTCGTCTTGAAAGGTGAAATTCCTCTTCATCTTTCTAACAAACACCTGAAGGTTTTGGGCCAAAAGTGACTGGTATTTGGAACTGTTCATAATTCTCACCACCTTGACTAAAGCCCCAGTTCCAGCTGAAGAAAAGCAACCCCAAAGCATGATACTGCTACCACCATGCTTCACTGTGGGGATGGTGTTCTTTTGGTAATGCAAAATGTTTTTGCGCCAAGCAAACCTTTTGGAATTGTGGCCAAAATGTTCAATCTTGGTCTTATCAGACCATAACACATTTTCCCACATGCTTTTGGGAGACTTGATGTATTGTTTTGAAAATTTTAGCTGGTCCTGGATGTTTTTCTGTGTAAGAAAAGGCTTCCGTCTTGCAACCCTACACCACAGTCCAGACATATGGAGAATATGGGAGATTGTTGTCACATGTAGTACACAACCAGTACTTACCAGAAATTCCTGCAGCTCCTTCAGTGTTGCTGTGGCCTCCCTGACCAGTTTTTCTCTTGTCTTTTCATCAATTTTGGAAGGATGTCCATTTCTTTGCAACGTTCTTTGCAACGTCACTGTCATCCCATATTTTCTCCATTTTTTGATGACTGTCTTCACTGTGTTCCATGGTGTATCCAATGTTGTGGAAATTTTTTTGTACCCTTCTCCTGACTGATACCTTCTAACAATGAGATCTCTTTGATGCTTTGTAAGCTCTCTGTGACCCATGGATTTTGCTGTAGCAGGCTGTTGAGTAAATGTGAGAAAAATCCTATTAGGACAGCTGAACTTTATCCGAGGTTAATCAGAGTCTCTTTAATTGATGCCAGGTGTGTACCCAAGAAGAGTGAATGGTGCAATTAAATCAAAAGATGCTTCAACAAAGTATTAGTTTAAGGGTATGCACACTTATGCAACCAACGTATTGTACATTTTTTATTTTTTATATTTTTTCCCCTTAAAAATTTCTCTGTTTTTCAATTGAATTGTACAGGTTATAGGTCACATTAAAGGTGGGAGAAGTTTTCTGAAATGATTTATTGTGGTCTCATTTTTTTATATCACAAAAACCTGGCATTTTTACAGGGGTATGTAAACTTTTTATATCCACTGTATCACCAAAATGTATATCTTATCATAGTAGATGGTAGACATATTACTGCTAAGAGAGCCAAAACTTGTGATATAACCATTGTGAGGCCTGCAGTGGTTAAAGAAGAGCGGTACTTGCTTGGACCATCCACTCCAGTCAGAGCTTTTGGAGGGACCCCATTCCAAATACCTTTGGCTAGGGTTCATCTTGACTGGGTGGGTGAAAGAGGAAGCAAGCGGGTAGGTGTGTTTGAGGATATTCCTGCAGATATCCTGATAGGGAATGATTTTGATGATGCAGTACTTTCTGTGCATACAGTGAAACTCAGTCAGGCTTGGAGACAAGCATGTAGGTCCTGTATAAAAGAACAACAACCTAAGGCTAACGGAAAAAAAAAAATATTGTAAAAACACTCTCACACTCTACTGTCTCAGCAAATAGCCTTCAAGGAGTTATGCATAAAACATACAACTGCATTTTATATAATACAAAATCACTAAAATAATTAACTAATTAACCAATCAATTTATATGAAATATTTCCAATTTAAATCAGAATTCAGTCCAAATGGTAACAATGTATTAAATTTCAAAATAAAAACAGATTCATTATATAGAAGCTTGTTGTAGTAATAAAGCATTACTATCATGTTTTTCTTTAACGTGATCAGAAATAGGGCCCTCAATTATTTTTTTAATGTCTCCAATGTGTTCCTGAAGTATCATTCTAAATCTTTTCTTACTTTCCCCAAAGTAATATAAGTCACAAGGACAGTTCATAGGTTCATAGGTTCATAGGTTTATACTAGGCTATCTGCCCTAAAGCATTTATAAGCCTAGCCTTAAGCGCACAAATAATGCCCTCAGTATTACAGGTAAAAGTTCCCACCGAATGAAACTTAACACCATTAATATTTACAAAAGAATTAACTGTATGTCTACAGACACTACAATTATTACAGGGGAAAGTACCTAAAGATGATGGATTATTAATGACCATATCATTGGGGGAAACAAAAAAACTATTTACTAGCTTATCTTTCAAATTTCGTCCACGCCTATAAGAAATAGAAGGACAATGACATAAAATCTGAATTAATTCACTATCTTTACGCAAAAATTTCCAACAATGTTTCAATATACCACCTATTGTTTCACTTAGAATATTATATGCTATAAAATGTATATTTTATCCATTGTTTCTTTAGCAGTTTTTACATCTCTTTTCTTACATCCCTGGGGTTGAATCTCTTTTCAATTTGGTCTGTAGCTCTGCTGAAAGCCACATTGAACAAGTTCTGGTCTTATTCCCTATTAAGAAACATGTTAAAAATTTTGTAAGAGTCCTGTAAAACGTCCACTTGATTATTACAAATTCTATAGAAACACAAAAATTCCCCATAGGGTAATAATGTAGGTCCCATAGCCTGGGGAGACCCAGACAGATCTCATACCTGAAGATAAGACTGGTCTGGTGGCTGTTTCAGAGAAGGAGCTATACTGCAGCAGTAGGTCTGAAAGTGAGCCACAGCTGCTAGGAGGTACTTATGTTCCCTTGGACATGGTGACTAAAAGGATAGAGGTGAGTGATAGTACCTAGACTGAGAGTGAGGCATAGCTGTCGGAAGTTACTAGGCTTCCTGTGGAAGAGGAGCTAGGAAGAGTGATAAAGATAGAGTTAAGACACGATCAACTTATGGACCCTACATTACAAAACATGAAAGAGGTGGCTAAGGAGGCACCTGAGGCTCAAGGAAGAGGGGAATCTGTATACTGGAAGAAAGGTTTGTTGCATAGAGAGTGGATTCCGAAAGGTGGGCTAGAATGTGTGGCAATACATCAGTTGGCAGTGCCTAGAGCTGTCTGCCATTTTTAGTCGTAGCACATGACATCTCTTTTTCAGGTCATATGAGTATAAAACATACTAAGAGATGTATTATGCAGCATTTTTATTGGCATGGGATTGCAAAGAATGTGGTTGGATATTGTAGGACTTGTGAACAGTAGCAAAAAGTTGGCAAGGCAGGAGACAAGGTCAAGGCTCTGTTAATGCATTTGCCTGTAATTCTACAGGGAAGAAATATATCCTCAAGCCTTTCTGTGTTGGAGAGAAGCCTTCTAGCTTAATTTTGTTTCTTAGAACTAGCCAGTTTTTTAGTTTCAGCACTCAAATCTGTTTCTTTGAGCTCAGCACTTGTTCAGAACTCATTGAAAGCACTAAAAAAGCTACAAATTACTACAGCACTCAACTTTCCTCACTTGTCTAGAGAAAAACAGTTTTAGTACTTAACAAATAAGCACCTATCCAGGTGTGTCTAAGGGTCAGCTCCCAGTGTTTTCTCCTGTCTACCTGATGAATCTGGGCATCTTGGGGCAATGCAGCAATTGCCTCATGTACACAGACAACCCTCTCCTCCTACCACCCAAGACTACAACCTGTGAGAGATGCACTTATATAACAAAACTGGTAGCAAAGCTCTCTTCACCCAAGACTGGACTAGACAGTCAAGAGGAGAAGGTAAACACTTGCACCACACCACACTCATCACATAGTCCCTCAAAACCTACACCACCAAAACACACACATAGAAACACAAAACACACACCTACATTCATGGAGGCTCTTAAAAAATATCTACCCAAGCAACAGGGACCTCCAAGGCAGAAACGCAAGCAACCTCCATCCCCCAACACAACCAAAATGACACATAGCCCACAAACTCAGTGTGCCACTCAACCACAGCCCATAAGGCATAACAACGTACCTAACACTCTAGTCATAGGTGACTCTATAGTCAGGCACACTGATGTTCCACTCACCAGGCTAAACAAGGAGAAAGTCACTGTCAGCTGCCTGTCAGGTGCCAGGATCCACCACATAACGCATGCACTCAGGTCATCCACAGCAAGTACAAATATGACTCTGTCATTGTCCATGTTGGTGTGAATGACCTGAGGTGTACCTCCCTGGACTGCATGAAAAGAGACATGGAGGAGCTTTCTGATCTTGCAGCCCAGGCAGGTATGACCCTAGCCCTGAGTAGCATCTTGCCATCACCCAGAATGATACCACAGTACAAGGACAAAATGAATGACTTCAACAATTGGCTAGGCTTCTGGTGTCATTCTAAGGGGATCCAGTATCTGTCTGCCTGGGATGACATAGGTTCATAGATTAGTACTAAGCTAACTGCCCTTCTGAGTCATTTTAAGCCTAGCCAATTATCCCTTGTGAGACTTAAACCCTGCACCTTGTGTTTGTAAGGCAAACACCTTAACCATTAGGCCACCCTCCCAACTCCACGATCGACAAACCACGATGCTTTGCCAGAGATGGCCTGCACCTGTTGCCCTTGGGATTCCGGATACTGGCTAAGGCTCTTGCCACCCCTATAGTGCCTTTTTTAGGCAAGATTCAAATGACAAATTCACTACCATTACAGGTACAAGCAAGCAAAATCTGAGGGTAATGCTACTCAATGCTAGAAGTCTAAACCTCAAAATGCACTCACTCGAGGCACTCCTTAAAATGGAGAACACTGACATCTGTGCAGTGACAGAGACCTGGTTCAAGGCTCCAGAGATCACCCCTGCATTACTAGGCTATAATTCATACCACAGCTTTCGGCCACCTAACTTGGACCGAAGCACTAAAGGCGGAGCCATGTCCATATTCATTAATGATATCCACACCTCCAGGCTAGTTGCTCAGCATAATGCATCTGAGATTATCCAAGAGCAACTAACTCTGGGCAAGACCACAATGCAAATTGTAGCTTGCTACAGATCCCCCACCATGCCCCAGTATTCCCACTCCTCATTTCTTGATACAGTCGAAAATATTAGGGTACACCCTAACACCCTAATAATGGGCGATTTCAACTACCCTATCATTAACTGGGAAAACTACTCATGTACCAACTTTTGTGCTCAACGTTTTCTGGAATTCATAAATTCCAATATCTTAGATCAACTTATCCACACCCCCACCAGGGGCAGCAATATCCTAGAACTGGTCATTACCAACATGGGCAACTGGTGTTCCACACCAGAGATCAATTCCTCATTGGTCAGATCCAACCACAAGCAAATCACCCTAGACATCCACATCTCAGCCCCACCGCCCATTAGGGAAATCACTGTAAAAACTTTCTCCAAAGCCAATTTCACTCTTCTTAAGACAGACGTGGCAAACTTCACGACACCCATGCTGATGGACAATAGAGATACGACTGCTGAATCCTATACAATTGCACTTTATAAGCACTTACATGAGTGCATGGATCATGCAATCCCTAGCAGAACCAAGACGCTATCCTCCAAAAAAGGACGCCAATCTGGTGGTCCCCTGTTATAAACAAACTCTACAACAGAAGAAAGAAACTGTTGCAAAAAGGAGTAAAATCCCATGATTGGAGGAACTCCATGGTCAGCCTCAGTAAGAAGCTGAGATCCCTCATAAAATCCTCCAAAGCTAGTTACGAAAACAAAATCACCACTGATTCTAATGATAACCACAAAGCATTCTATAGCTATGTCAAGAATCTCAATGGCAACACTCAGATCTGCTCTGAGTTACAGCACAATTGCACTAAATATACAGAACCAACTGATATTGCCAACATCCTGGCAGATAGTTTCAGTGCTAACTTTACCCCTCTCTCATCCCCTAAAGGGCCCATCTCTATACCAGAAGAATGCAAAGTACCTGTAATCACGGCTGCACAGGTAAAAAACACACTCTCCTAAGCCAAGAACACAGCATCCATGTGACCGGACAACATCCCAGGCTGCATTCTACATGAACTACAGAATGAACTGGCACCCCACCTGAGTACCATATTCAATCATGGCCTCACCTCAGGCTTTGTGCCCACTGAATGGCACACAGCAACAGTTATCCCACTCCACAAAGGGGGAGACACCACGGACCTCGGGAACTACCGCCCTATTATCCTGATGAGCCTGGTCTGTATGGCTATGGAGCATATCATCATGGAACTTATAAGCAATGACATTGGTAATCTCCAAACTCTGGACCCTACCCAGTTCAGGTTTGTAAAAGGCAGATCATGTCTCCTAAACCTGACAGACTTCTTTGAAGGGGTCAACAAAGCTGTAGATGAGGGTAAGGTGGTACACACAGCCTATCTAGATCTCACCAAGGCTTTCAACACCATCCCCCACTCTGGAATTATAGACAAACTCACTAAACTAGGTATAAATCCCTATGTCACAAGATGGGTTGCCAACTGGCTCACTGACCGAACCCACACTGTGAAAGTAGCAGACTCTAAATCCAACTTCAGACCAGTGACAAGTGGAGTACCACAGGGTTCAGTCATAGGTCCTCTCCTGTTTGGTATCTACTTCTCTGAAGTACAGGATAACACAGAAGGTCTTTGGCTAACAAAGTTCGCAGATGACTGCAAACTAGGAGCCATAATCAAATCTCCTAATGATGTGGACATCCTACAAAAGGGCTTTACTGAGACAGATGCCTGGTGTCAAAGCCATGGCCTCAAGCTCAGTGCCAAAAAGTGCATTGTCATCCCTTTTGGTAAAAACTCTGTACCCATGAACTACCACATAGGCGGTAGTCTACTTAATACCAAAAGTGTGATAAGAGACCTTGGGACAAAGGTGGACAGTAGTCTCTCCTTTGATAATCACATTGCCACAGTAGTCAGGAAATCCTTCTACGTGGCACACCTCATCACAAAAGGTTTCTCATCCAGAAAAATAGAGGTCATTATTCCCCTCTACACATCACTCATTAGACCCATTATAGAGTACAACGCCCCTTTTGGTATGTAAACGCCCCTTTTGGTATGTACCTCACAAGACATGTACAACAACTGGAAAGGCCGCAGAAATACCTCACAAAGAGGATTACCAGCCTCAAACAGATACCCTATGCAGACCGTCTAAAAAAACTCCAGCTTTACTCTGTCGCATATCACCTACTCAGAGGCAATCTCTGCCTAACATATAAAGCTATGTCAAACCCAGAGTTGTTGGACATGCTCCACATAAAGAAATCCCATTCCCTCCAAGCTACACATTCTAGGGACCTAAACCTTGTCACCACAATAAGCAGAACATGCTGGAGGGATAGATTCCTATCTCAGAGACTTCCCATACTCTGGAACAAACTACCTATCTATATCAAATAAAGCTCCTCATTAGCACTCTTCAAGAAAAATCTTGATGATTGGATGGGAGATGGGAAATTCACCCCGGGGATCACTTCTGTGGCTCTGCTTGACAGGGACACAGGAAAATAATTTTCTTGAGTGGCAAAAGCCAGGGTACCATTTGGCTAGGCTTATATAGGCCCTAGGGCCAATAGCCTAGTACCTATCTATGAACCTATGGTAGTGGATTATGCTACCAGATACACTGAGGCAGTAGCTCTATTGTGTATTGAAGCAGAAAAGGTGGCAAATGCCCTGCTAGAAATTTTCAGAAGGGTAGGTTTCCTGAGGGAGATACTGACTGATAGAGTTGCCAACTTCATGTCAGACCTGCTGACTTGTTTATGGAAGCATTGTAGGGTGAAACATTTAAAGACCACCCCTATCATCCCCAGACTAATGGTCTTGTGGAGAGGTTAAACTCTACATTAAAGACTATGCTATGGGCATTTGCAGACCAGCTTAAAAGGGAGTGGCACAAGTATTTTCCCCATTGGTTATTTGCATATGGGGAAGTACCACAGAAATCTACAGGTTTTTCACCCTTTGAGTTGTTATCCGGGCATAGGGTGAGGGAAGTTTTAGATTTGATTCGAGATGAGTGAGAAGGTTAGAGTGACTCTCACCAGGAGTCTGTTGTGGCATACATCCTTAACTTCAGGACAATACTTAGGGAGCTCATGGGTTTGTCCCAAGAGAATTTAGTGTTTGCCCAACAGCAAAGAAGATTTGGTATGATAAGAATGCTCGAGTCGGAGAGTATGCTGAGGGACAGATGATTATGGTACTTGTTCCTGTTAGACATAACAAGTTACAAGCAGCTTGGCAGGGACCTTTTGAAGTGGCAAGGAAAGTCAGTGATGTGAACTACATGGTAAACCTGGTAGGTAGGAGACAGAGGCACAAACTGTATTATTTTAATATGATGAAAATATATCATGATAGGGTGGGTCTATATTGAGTATTCACAGTGTATGGCAGGAGGAGTCTGAAGGGGCAATGGTAACCTGTCTTCTTGGTGAAGCTAGGACTGACACCTCTGTGGAAGGGATTGCCATATTGCAGCAGTTAGAGTTAGCTCCTAATCAAGTCCGAGAGATAAGAGGAGTAGTGAAAAAGTTGGGGAACAGGTTCACAGGGAAACATGGGTGTACTGACTTGGTGCAGCACCATGTGGACACAGCACACAAAAAAACCTATCGAGCAGGTTCCTTATAGAGTGCCTGAGAGAGTTAAATAGACTCTGAAGGAAGAAATAAGGAAAATGCTAGAAATGGGGGTAATTCAGGAATCCAGTAGTCCCTGGGCTTCCCAACTAATGCTGGTTGTGATGCCCACTACTGCTACCAATATGTGATGTCCCCACACTGAACCAGTAATCAAGGAGCCTGAATCCTCACCACTGACGCTGGAGATGGACATACACTTGGAAAACAAATGGATACACTCAGTATTTTCAAATGCAGACCTTTCTGCATCAAACACAATTTCCTTTAAGATCACACCGGCAACACACTCAGCCCAGGGTCTGGATTTCTCTGTATATGTCTCCCTCCAAGTCTCTAATATGACTCCCCACTGGTACAGCTGTAGGGTTAGGTCCTCAGCTGAGTGTCCAAGCCAAGTCCTCCAGCACCCTCTCTAACTCAGTGCCTCATGTCCCTGCCCCAAGTAGTTGACACACACACTATTTAAGATTTAATTTTCACACACACACACACACACACACACACACACACACACACACACACACACACACACACACACTCACACGCACATGCACACACACACACACACACACACACACACACACACACACACACACACACACACACACACACCTGGGAAAAGCTGGCACAGATTACCCGCTCTACCAACTTTGCGCAGGCTATAAGATAGATTCACTGCCTGCAGTCAGTTACTATAAGGCTCTTAAAAGGGTATCCAATTATGCTGAGTTAAGTTAATATTAATACAAATGATAGTAGTTGGCCAAGACAGCTAGGCCTTCTGGAGTGGCCCACGAAGTGTCATCAAATAAATATAACTGTTTTCAAAGGTTAGATACTTTCCACAAAGACTAGCCCTAATAAAAGTTTTAAATATATTTAATAATAAATAATAAAAAACATGACAATATTGAGTATGTATTTACAGTAAACCACAGAGTTCAAATGACAGAAAATATTGAAACAACATTGATGGACAGACTCAGACAAATAATGAAAAACAATATCTAAACTAAGCTTCACTATATTCCTGACTGAATTTAAGATAATTTACTGTTCCCTAGTTAAGTTGCTTACTACCACAAGGCAAGATGCTGTGGTTGAGGGTATTTCTAGTCAGATTCCCCCAAAACAGAATAATAAATGCTCTGAAATTTCTCTTTGTAATATCTAAAATATATTTTCCAAGAGGGCTGGCAGAATGACCTCATCTGTTCTTGCAGTATTCCCCTTTGAAGATGAGACAGGAATTTAATAGTAGAAGGCTACAATATGCATCTAAATATGTATGGCAGTGCCTAGGGCTTCCCCTCTTTTTACTGAGCTAATGAACAAAGACTTTTTTCCCAGACTTAGTATCTCCAGGCCTATTCAGCATTGTGGGGTGACATTTTAATGGGTTAACAGCTCATTTCCATTTCCATTATTTTTTAAGTAAGCTAGCTGGTACATTTATTTCAGTTGCAATAATACATGTACATTTCTTTTCATTTCAACAGGGTACAATGTTGATACATTCTAACACAAACAAATCTCACAAATACATTTCCAGCACAGGCATCTGTACAAATCATTTTGATATACAGATGACATACAGTTTTAATACATTTGAAACACAAGCATCTTGTATAGATCATTTTGATATTGAAAGGACATATTCTTTGCAAAATTCCAGCTGGCAGTTGCCGATATCATCACACTAGTCCCAAAAAAGGATGGTAGTGTTAGATTCTGTGTAGACTATAGGAAATTAAACAGCTCCACAGAGTCAGATGCATATCACCATGCCGAGAACAGATGAAGCCTTAGAACAGCTGGGTGGGGCTAGGTATCTGACCAATATTCATCTGACCAACAGATACTGGCAGGTGTCCTTGTCTCATACTGCTAGAGAGAGGTCAGCTATTGTAACTCCTTTTGGATTGTATGAATTTACAAGGATGCCCTTTGGAATGAAAAATGCCCTAGCAACGTTTCAGAGACTGGTGTCTTAAATTGGGACACATTGCTCTGAAGTGTGTAATAAGGAGTTACATTAGGGGTGGATAGAAGTACACAGTCCAGTCCCAGGTTATAGAGCATGTTCCTGTTGTACTCTTAGGGGAAATTGTGAAATATTACTTCTGTTTAAGTGACAGTCTCACACTGGAGTCACTAGTGAGGACTGAAGTTCCTTAGTAGGGGGATGTCACATATTGGTGACAGTTCAGTGGGGTAATAACCAGGTGTCACAAATACAATGGTAGCTATAGAAAATATAGTGTCAGTTAAGCAAAGAGGGCTACCAGACGAGGCTAATCTTAATCTGCCAGTTTTATTTACATTAGCTGTGATTCATAAATACCATACGCATGAAACTCACTATTTAATGTATGCTTGAGCCATGTGCAAGAGGAGTTGGCTCCTCTGACTTAATGAAGTTCATATGCAATTTTAATTTCTGACTAGCTTGTTGCAAATCTAATTAATTAAAATGGGTTACTGTAAGGGAAATGTTTTTTTCTTACCTGCAAGGTACAGCAGTGAAAACCTAATTAAATAAATAGTGAGAGTAGACAGGGCATAGAGTGTGAGATATGGTAAGACTCCTACCCCTAAAAAACGAGTCAACGGTCCATTTTGCTTAATCTAATAAGTAGGTATCCTTAAGGGGTACTACAGAGGTGCCCAGTTCAAACTGCCCTCCGTCTTGAGACCTACGCAACTTTTGTTATTATATTAACAGAATGAAAGTACTTTTAAGTACGTGTATCAGAAAGAACTGCACACTTCATACATCATACTACCACTGGAATAAAGTTTGGTGAATTACATCTAAATATTCAACAGACAATCTCTGCTTCAACAACAGTCTACCTCCCTCAACCTGATATTTCTTGGAAACTCAGCCCCTCCACACAACCTAGAGGTGAGGATCCTCACAAACTAACTTTCCACTCTAGCTGATGTCAGGCCTCCCACACACAGTCTAGCAAAGAGTTGTACCCTGAGGTGACACATCCACCTAAACATAACCACATACCAGGGCTTAATGCAGCCCTCCCCAATTTGTGAGTCCCCCAGTCTTCCCCTGCATCTGATTAGTGACTGAAACAACAAAAGTAGTATAAACTGGTGTGGAAACAAGGCAGGCTCCAAACTCAAATTTTCAGAAAGAATACTGGTTTTATTGTAACCGCTTTCGCAATAGCATCATTGCTTCATCAGACATTTTCTAAAAACAACTCTTACCAGTATATATATATATATATATATATATATATATATATATATATATATATATATACACGCCTCAAATAAAACAATTATTGAATTAACTATTCAAGAGTTTTAAAGTGAAATGATTTCACACAAGGCACAGTAAAGGCAGACAAATAAAGACATCAATAAAAACTTCACATACAAAAAGCCAAGAGCATAACATACTTAAAACTTTTATCCTAAAAAATTCTAAAAATTAATTTCTTCAATTTTCTAGATTTCAATATGGATTTCAAAAAATGTAATCATTCAGCCTCTGTCCCAAATGTGCAGCTAGCCTCAAAATCCATTTAAGTTCCAGCTTCTCAGTTCAATTAGTAATTTCACCCATCCTACAGTTCTCTTGTGTTACTCGAAGCACTAAAAATAAAAATAAAAAGTGTGCCCATCCCCTGCATGCTTGGTGAGTTTGGCCAATGCACTATATTCTAGGCCTCTTTGTGTACAATAACTGTGGTCCCTGATTCTTTCCCTAAGTCGCCTATTAGTCTTCCCCACATAGAAGACTGGACATGTTTTACGGTGTGTCAGGTAAACTAGGTGTTTGTATTGCAGTTGGCATGAGCCATATATAGCCTGTGTCTGGATGTCTAAAAGTTATATTCTCATCAATAAATGAGCAAAATGCACAATTCTGACATTTCCTAGTTACTGGAGAATTTTAAGGGACTGCTGTCTGGGGCTTGGGGTAACATAGAAGCTGTTTAAGTGCCTTTTTGTTTCTATACACAAACCTAGGTAGTGACCCCCCAATACTGCCTACCTTCTCATCTATCTGTAGGATGTGCCAATTACAAGCCCATGCCAACTGCAATACAAAACACCTAGTTTACCTGGCACACTGTAAAACATGTCCAGTCTTCTATGTGGGGAAGACTAATAAGTGACTTAGGGAAAGAATCTGGGACCACAGTTCTTGTACACGAAGAGGCCTAGAATATAGTTCATTGGCCAAACACACCAGGCATGCAGGGGATGAGCACACTTTTTTATTTTTATTGCTTCAAGTAACACAAGAGAACTGTAGGATGGGTGACATTACTAATCGAACTGAGAAGCTGGAACTTAAATGGATTTTGAGGCTAGCTGCACATTTGGGACACAGGCTGAGTGATTACATTTCTTTGAAACCCACATTGAAATCTAGAAAATGGAAGAAATTAATTTTTTTAGAACTTTTTAGAGAAAAAGTTTTAAGTCTGTTATGCTCTTGGCTTTTTGTATGTGAAGTTTTTATTGATGTCTTTATTTGTCTGCCTTGACTGTGCCTTGTGTGAAATCATTTCTCTTTAAAACTCTTGAATAGATAATTGAATAATTGTTTTATTTGGGGGGGGTGTATGTGTGTGTGTGTGTATATATATATATATATATATATATATATATATATATATATATATATATATATATATATATACTGGTGGGAGTTGTTTTTAGAAAATGTCTGATGAAGCAATGACACTATTGTGAAAATGTTTACAATAAACCAGTATTCTTTCTGAAAATTTGAGTTTGGAGCCTGCCTTGTTTTGCCACCAGTTTATGATACCTTTGTTGTTTCTTGCATTTTCTCTGGTGTGGCTAATTGATTGAGTATTCCTTGTTTTGCGGTTTAGCTAGTGACTGAATTAGTCACCATATCCTGTCACATAAGTAATTGGAATACACTGTTTTACCATTGCCTACCTGCTGGGAATTTAGTGTTTTCAGACTCATATAGCATTTCAGACGGTCTGAAACATCCCATTAACTCAAACCAGCCTGCCACATGTAAAGTCCCTTCTCTAGCCTCCTGTTCCACTAGAATGGCTATAAGACTACCCTGCTTAGGTACCCACCCTTTCCACTTACTATCAACACCTGCCCCTTACCACACTTGTGAGAACTTGGATTTTACCAACACCAACATATTGGTGATCAGAGTGAGCAGCTACCCCCCATTGTGTCATCATAGGTAACCATTCTGTACAGACTGATGATGAGTCTATGAACTGGGGGTGGAAAGCTCCAAATCTTACAGTATTGGATTAAAATAAGATAAAAGTAAGAATAAAATAGAAATTACAAAACAATAAAATAAAAAAGTATCTTATTAACAAGGAACATTTCAAATAGTAACAAAGTTACATATGTGCTGGCACTAATGAATGCATATAACAGAAGTTTATGAGCATCACGCAAGAACAAACTACATACTAGGTGCTAGAACTATAATCACAGTTTATAAGATCAAGCAACATGGCATGTGCATAATAAGTGATTAATACTAAACAGAATTGATATATCAGGTTACTTCAGTCAAGATGTATATGAAAAATAAACAAGCTTTCTTCCCAAAAGTGGACTGAAGTGAAGTACTGAACCAATTTTTTGTAAGAATCCTTATCCAGCAACTTATCCAGAAGATGAGAATGAGCATTGCATCTATCAAATTTTAAATATTTGTACACAAGTGTACAGGGAAAACTAGATGTTATAAAAATAAATTTTTTTTCTTTTAATATTCCATACACTGTTCAAATAATGACACCATAACCACCAAAATACTTCTGTAAACAATGGGATATGTTACATGGAGAATTGTTTAGACCGCTGACAACATGAACAAGTCATTTAAAACAGTTAACTTGAAATGAAATGTGTTCATTCAGGTAGTATAATCCCACAAGCCCACAGACATGTTTTGTAAGTCAGTTATGGACTTTTTTGTATAGCTATTATCGTAACAATAATATACCTGAGAAGTAAACTAAGCTTACCAAATTATATTATTATATTAAATAAACTATTTAATGGGCAAGTAATTACAGCTCTGTTCAACATTGCCTCTTGATTATTTCAATTTTGAGGAGAACATAGTCTACATTTCAAAAGTTGTATTAAAGCTACTTTGAAAACATACTGCTTAAAGATTTGAAATGTTTGAAATCTCAGAGCATTGTGAACATGCTTGCATGGCAATAGCTAACTTATATTCACAGTATTTTCCCTTACATTCTTACATTGAAACCCTCCTTAAACTTATTTAAAGCTTACTCTGATATAGCTTTAATTCATCCAGCGCAATGATCCATTAAAAATAATGCAAATTTGACTCTCACTTTTGTAAAGGTTTTACATTTTATATTTTGATATTCTTTAAATATGTCCGTGTCTTCCTTTGTCCAGGACTCTGCCTAAAAGGGTCCAGAGGCCAGATCACTTAGCACACCCATCAGGTCAGATAGATCGACACACAGATGGATAGACAAATAGAATACAATAAAATAATCCAGTCAAGGAAAAAAGTGCTGCAACTGATGTGTGCATTTCATTTGATATATGGAGATCATTATCCACCTAAGATGCAACAACAAAATACATATTTTGTAATGATTCTTCATTGGTCTTTATGCAAACTAAATATTCACCACAAGAGATAGCAACAACTTGCATTTTATAATTACACTGAGGTTATTTAAACTTCTAGGGACTCTGATTCCATCTTTTGGTGAATGTGTATTTTGTTCTGCTACAGTCTAGAAAATAAATACTGAGGAAGTATTAGGAAGGAAAACTGCTTTAGTTAGCTGTGCCACTAGACAAAGAGTGGAGAATTGGGAGTTGTTTTAAAAAAGATAATGTACTGCTGACAGTGGTATATTTAGAAAAATGTCCAGACATTATAGTATTGTTCCCTATTCAACCAAACATCACTGGGGGAGGGGTAATGGGGTAGGAAATGCTGGGAAAAATATAAATGATCAATGCATCTCATCATCACTTTTTGGGAGTTTCACATTGTACAAGTCATTACTCTGAATGCATTTGAAAGAAGCCAGGGAGATTAAAGAGATGTTAGGCACTGACTGGATGCATTTGGCAAATCTGAGTAAGGATTTATACAAGAGCAAGACTTTTAAAAGCTTGCCATTGACCATAGTAGTCTGATGCTAGAAGATTCATAAGGAGATACCCATTGTCAAAAATAATTGAAAGCCTATTATTTGGAACAAAGGTTAGTTAGCATGGGGAGGTGCAGGGATCATGTTTCTATGCACAAAAATTGATTATCTAGGTTTATGGCATTGATCTTACATTGGTTATATATTGAAATGTACTTCTCTGCACAATAAATTGAGATTGGGGTTGCAGTATTTATTAATAGTCTGAAATGTTTAATGCACTAAAACTACTAAAAAATGATTCAAAGATGAAATTATATTTGAAAGAATTGCAATTTGAGGAATACGGTATTACTGTGCATTTAAAATTTCAAAACAAATGAAGACTACAAAAATAAATAATGGTCAGGGAAGGTTGTCCAATGGTTCCTTGAGGAACAGAACATTAGAAAGTTTTTGCTCTTTCATGACAGATACAAAATCCTGTTTGCATGAGAGGTGGACAGTATTTTGTGTGTATATGTGTGTGCACACTTGCAAGGTGTGTGCAGGTAGGGATGCAGTGGTGTTCTTCAACTGCAAATAACAAAACTTTTTTCAGTCTGTGTAATTGTGTTTAAAGTTATTGTTTTATTTTTAATTGTATATATTTGTTAACAGGAAAGCTAAATTGACATAAGTGTCCCTCTGCCAGGGTGACTCGGGGGCACTGTTTAGTTAAATGACTTGTTCAGAGTCACACAATACACAAATGGAAGTTTAAGAAATCAAATCTTGTACCCTTTTCTTACAGGAAACAGCTTTAATTCTCTGCACTTTCTGTTTTTTTTTAAATGGGTGCACTCCCTATGGTATGTTTCAAGTCACCATCTCTTGATATTACTAAGTAGAAGAGTAGGGGAAAATGTGTTACCTTAATGTTCCGAAACCAACAAAGTTTAGGACAGCTTCAAAGCACTCTGACAGCTCCATGATATACTTTCTAAGGAAAGCAGCACTGAGACAGGACACTTAAGTTAGTATCCTGAGTTGAGAACAGAACTAAGAAAGAAAAGACACTTGAAAACCATGCATCAGATTTATAAGCATTTATACATTGAGGGTTACTTGTGGCTAAACCCAAGCAAAAATGTATTTTCTTCTCGGGCCTCTGCTGAAATTGGACACCGTTGTCCAGTTGGACCATCCTGGTGTACAAATATTAAATACATAAATAAATAAATAAATAAATGATGTGCAAAATTCCCTATTATAGTTCTAAGACTTATAATTGCAATTCCCAGAATTAAAAAAAGTAAATACTGGATAAGAATAAATGTTGACAATTACTATCACCTTTCAAAGTTTTGTGTGTTGATGTGTGCACTACTTATATATGCTAACTACAAGATCTTCATACCTAGGACAAAAAGGTATCCTCCAGAACACCACAATCTTGGACTTAGCATATGTCAGTGTACATTTTGGCACATTCGGTCACAGTATTCCATGACTTGTATTAACAAATCTCAGAATTTCAAATGGTTGGCAGCATGGGCTTGAGAAGGCAATTCAGAAAGCACGTGTGAGCTAAGTGGCAACAGCCTGTCTTTGGGTATAAACTATCTGTACTTACAGTCCTACACAGACAAATAGACTGGTTCCACAAACCTTAAAAGCAACAAGGCCATAGGCTAGGCAACCTGTGACCCAAACTTACACAGCAGGATTTAATGTAATAAACAAACCATTAAAGAAATTCCCTATCCCAGCCAGGCTTTGAGATATCTAAGGCTGTGACCTCAGATTGATAGTAATGCTGCATTGGATTGAGGATGAAAAGGCAGTGCTATACTACTTTGCTGCAGCATGCAGAGCTCCCTAATTGCTTATGCATGAGGGATCTATTCAGAGCTCTCTTTATGAATCACATTTTATTGTTCGTTAGCAGTATTCAAGTTCTATGACAGCCTTGTCTGTGTCCCAATACTGAGTTTCCACATTTGGCTTTCTGTCTATCTCATTTTAATTAGGTATTTAACAAATGTGAAAATACCTGTTCACCATAACATGAAAAGTTTTAAGAAACAATATATTAGCCCTTTTACAATTGAACATTTTCAAAATGATTGCCCCCAGACTACTAACTGTTTCTGCTATTTTCTTTCCTTATGTATAAACACCTGTATCGTCAAAATGGTATGACATATTCCCAATTACTTTTCAAGGGGTAATTACACATTAGTTTGTGTTCCTAGCCAAAATGGTAAACATGCATCTTCAGAATAAATTTTATACCATTTTATTTAACAAATGTTTAAAAAGAGCAAAATTACCATTTTTATCAAGGAATACTGATTATTTTTAAGTTTGAAATCACAGTAACTCTATACATTTGTCTATTGCTAGCTTCTGTGTTTATTATTTCGAAGGGAATTGACTGCTACACTTCATTTTAAATGATGATTTGGCAAATGTTGCAGTTTGTCAATTTCAAATGACCATTCTACCATGAATTTGACCTTACCTGCAGTTCTCAATATGTTTCTATCTTTTCAAAATATACAATTTCAATGGCAAGATATTTTGATGGCCTGCTTTCCAGAACACACTGAATGAGCCAGCAGGTAGCACAGTTTCTGACTTGTGCACATGTATATCCCAGAACAACAGAAACATTTTGTTTAACATGTAAAATGACATCATCTATTTCTAAGAAAAACATGTTTTCTTATTCTGATTTTATGAGAACACACTAGTAATATGATTGATGGACATAATGAGTTTTTTCAGACTGAAACTCTCTGAAATACATGATTGTTGAAAATGAAATGGTAAAAACAGAGCATCCAAATGGTAAAGTAGACTGGTTAGTAATGTCTAGCAGTAGAATATCTTATCTCAGAAATCATCTGAATTGCTACATTTCTCAGACAAAATATGTAATGGCTTATAGTTTCTATATGCACATAGTTTTTGATGTCACGTGCAAAGACGTATGCACAACTTTAACTATATGTAATGTACCTCACTCTATGTGGGTCTAAATTTGGAGAGAAGGTAAGTTTGTTTTTGTGCAAAGACGTATTTACAACTTTAACTGTATGTAATGTACCTCACTCCATGTGGGTCTAAATTTGGAGGGAAGGTAAGTTTGTTTTTGCAAAAAATATTATTGGGCTATCATGGTACAGAGAATTCCATAGTGGGAGCCAGAGAGTGCCTGTAAAATCCTATCTCTGGACCCCGTGCATGAAAGCTATGTGTCAGTCTCCATTTCAGATTTCTAAATAAAATATGAATGGATTTTCAATAGGTTACCCAGGTACACAATGCACCTAACAGTGACATTATTTGCTTTGTAATATCAATGCAGCTGACTGCTGAAATTCATCACACTGCTTGTCTCGTCATTTCAGCACAGTGAGGTTTGGTCATGTCACAATTGCAGTGACAAAACAATTGCTTTCTCTGGTAAAATATATATGGTGTTTACTTCTGCAATAATTCCAACTCAGTAAGGATGCATTTTGGACATGCACCACATTCCTCATTGTGAGGAGAAGTTGTATACCCACCCTTAACAGAAACCTATCATGCAACACATCAGTCAACATGAAAAAACTGTAAAACCTACATACTCATGCATAAAACAGCACCACTATGAAAATTCATTAATTACTACAGGGGCTTTTGGTCATGCTCTGTTTACAGAGACAAAGAGCAGTATTCTAGGATTATTCTGTAAAGTATAAAATACATGATTCATATTTTTATACATTGACAACTTGTGAAGGCATATTCTAGATATGTGCTCATTCTGAAGATTGAACATAAGTTGCACATTTGCCCTGAAGTTAAACAGAAAAAAATACAACAATTCAGAATGACATGGTAAAATACCTTTGGATTCTTATACAAGGTACCATGTAAAAAGGAAAAATATTAATGCCCTTTCGGAGTTCTTTTAAAAACAGGATACTCAAGTAGAAAATTCAGTTAACGCTTTCCACTCATATACTTCAGTGCAGCTTATTGCTGAGTATTTGATCCCATGGTATTGTTGTTGCCATGTTAGATGTGACAAAACATTTCTGCCTGCTAAAATATAAATGATTTTACTTCTTATTTTATCTGAAAAGGTACACTAAATATGTTCTGCATTCTCAACCCTAGGAAGAAATCATACACCAGCCCTTAACAGAAAATGAGTATAATGAGCTTGCTAGACTATTATTTATTTATTTTATTTCAGTTTGATTACCGGGGAAGTCCACTGGGCCAAGAAGCGCCCATTTTCAGTGGAGGCCTGGGGAGAAAAGCTCCATGTACAATAGTAGTATGATAAGGGTTACAAAACAATGAGAAAGGTTACATAATTTTGGAGATGAGATACAGTAGTATGGTTCATACATTCAGTGGAATTACATACATTCAAATGAAAAATGGTAATATTCATTGTGAGACAGTATATAACAAAAACTAAAAAAATTTTTTTTTTCCGGATTTTTACAATATTTACAAATATGGAGTTTATTTAAGTCTGATAGTTCAGGTTCTTGGAGAAATTAGATGAAGCTTGAGAGTATAGGAGAAATTAGATTAAGCTAAGATTAAGCTAGATAGTATAGTAAAGCAGTAGTATGGATAGTTTAGTGGGGGGAGTTATGTAGGGTGAAAGCAGGAGCATTTCCATTTGGAAGAGAGATATTGGAAGAGTTGGTTTTTGAAGGATTCAATGTTAGGTATTGTTCTAAGTGAGGGAGGGAGGGTGTTCCATTTTTTACCTAGGGAGAAGGAGAGGAGAAGCTAGCCAGCGGGACATTTTGGTTTGTGAATGGCGATTAGGTTTTGGTGTTCAGACCTCAGAGATCTATTTGGGGTGTAAGGGGGAAGAATGTTTTTTAAGGCTGGGCATTTATCAGGGGAGAATATTAATTTGTGAGTGTTGGTTAGTTGTAGATAGTCTAGGTGGTTAGGTAGTTCTAACTAATTCAGAGATTGAAGGCAGAGGCAGTGGTGAGTTGAAGTTTTGGATTTAGTGGCAAATTTGGATATTTTATTATAACAAGCTTCAAGTTTAGAAGTGTTGGAAGTGGACAGATTGGTTAATAGTGGGGCACCATATAGAAGAGAAGGTAGGAGGTAGGAGATTGCCAGGGTAAGCCTAGAGGGGTTGGAGAGAAATTGATTGTTTCTATATAGCATACCTAGTTTTGGTGAGTTTTCTTTATGTTTTGTTGTATGTGAAGATCGAATTTGAGGTGTTTGTCTATGGTAATGCCAAGGAGTTTTGCAGAGGAGACTATTTCTATAGTAGTGGAGGATTGGCTAATGACACTGAAAGTGTTTTTGGTCAAAGGAGGAAACCTTGGAGGGGAGGAATATTAGAATTTTAGATTTACTGGAGTTGAGGGAAAGGTGATTTTGGTGCATCCAGTTCTCAGTAGTGGAAAAAGCTATTTGGGTTTTGGTCAGTAGTTCAGAAATGTTGGGGGCGGCACAAACCAAGGTAGAGTCATCAGCATATTGGATGACTGTAGTGTCAGGCTTGATGGTGTGAAGGTCATTTATAAAGATGTTAAAGAGCATGGGTCCAAGGATGGACCCTTGAGGAACGCCGGTAGGTGTAGGCAAGAAGGAAGAGGAGGAGTTCTTCCATTTGACAGCTTGAGACCTGTTGGATAGGTAGCTGGAGAACCAGAAAAGAGTATTAGGGGAGAGATTAAGGTTGGTGAGATGATGGAGAAGGTGAGTATGGGAGATGGTGTCGAAGGCTTTAGAAAGATCTATTAGTATAGTGGATATGATGAGTCCAGAGTCCCGGGCTTGATTGATAGTGTCTAGGAAAGATAGTAGGGCAGTTATGGCACTATGGCCGGGGCGGAAGCCATGCTGGGTGGGTGTTAGAAGTTGATTCTGAATTAGGTAAGGCCAAAGCTGGTGGTGGACACATTTTTCTAGAATTTTAGAAATTGGTGAGAGTAGGGCAATGGGGCGGAAGTTAGAAATAGAGGTGTTTTTGCCTCCTTTGTGGAGAGGAAGAATGTAGGCTGAACGTCAGAGTTTGGGCACATATGATTCAGTTAAGGATCTGTTAATCAGAATGCTGATTGGGAGAGCAATTCCTTCGGCTGCACATTTGAGGAAGGAGGAGGGTATGTTGTCTAGGGCATTAGCGCATGGCCTTAGTTTGGATAGAAGTTTTTTTTATAAGATTGGTGGGTACAGGTTTGAGGTGGAATTTAAGGGGATTGTTATTTAGGTAGTTGGGTGTTGTGTGGAGGGAGTTGGGTGGGTTATTATTTGGGAATGTTTTAGTTAGGTTAGCTATGGATTCAATAAAGAAGGTGTTGAAATGGGAGCTTAGTTCACTGTCAGTTAAGCTAGGATCAGAGCACGGGTTATTTCTAGATCCAGGATGGAGAAGGGAGTTGACAGAATTCCAGAATTGTTTAGGGTTCTTGTTGTTGTTGGACTGAAGTTTATTATAGTAATTTTTCTTGTCTTTGGTAATAAGTTTTTTTACTTGGTTGTGAAGTTGAGTATATTGGAGCAAGGCAGAGGACTGTTTACTTTTCTGGTAAAGCTTCCAGGATTTGTCTCTGTGATGCATAATTTGTTTAGTTTCTTTGGTGAGCCAGGGAGCAGTATTGGCTTTGATTCGTTTTTTCATAGAGGGGCTAGGGAGTTAAGAGTATTAAGGAAGATAGAGTTGAAATGCTCTACAGTGCTGTCAAGAGGGAGAGTGTTTAGGATGTGCCAGTTAATTTGTTTAAAGATGTTAGAAAAAATAGAGGGATTGAAATTGCTTAGGTTACAAGTTTGGATATACACGTGTTGATGCTGGATGGAGCTTGACGATCATTGGATGAAGGCAGGGAGATGGTCACTGAATGTGTCAGGGATGGTGCCAGAGAGAGAGATTTTGTTTGGGTGGGTGACTAGTATCCAATCTAAGATAGATCCTGGAGGGTGTTTTTTGTTAGGGTGAGTTGTTGAGTGGATTACTTGGGTTAAGTTATAAAGGTTAATGGATAGTGAGGGGGGTGGTGTATTGATTTTATTCCAGTCAACGTTGACATCGCCTAGAATATAGGTTTCATATTTTATTTCAGTTGAGGCCCAGTGAAGAATATCTTCAAGGGTGGAGATATTGTTGCCTGGGGAGATGTATAGGGAAATAATGCAGATATTTTTATGTTTATTCAATCGGAGAAGACTTGTTGTTATTTCTGCATTTTTGAATTGAGGGGTATGGATCTAAAGAGGAATTAGGGAGAGAAGATTGGAGTAGATTAGAGCAGAGCCTCCACCTTTTTTATTTAATCGGTCACTCCTGAGGATGTGGTAACCAGGAGGTAAAATTTCAGAGTTGGTAATATGGGGTTTTAGCCAGGTTTCGGAGATTGCTATGATGTCGGGTTGGTTGTGAGTAATCCAAGCTTGGACAAGGTGAGATTTGTTGCTAAGGCTTTGGGCATTGATAGTGAAGATCTTAAGGGTGCTGAGAGGGGAAGTGGGTGGAGAAGGGAAGGGGGAGGGAGTCTTCTGTTTAGGGGCTGAAGAAGGAGGAGAAGGGATGGAGTCGTTTGTGCAAAGGCTGGGACCAGGGTTTGGGTGAATGTCTCCAGATAATGGTAGGGGATTAAAGGAGGTAGGTTTAGGCCTATTGAGTTTGCATGGTAAGTGTTTGTGTAGGGCTAGCAGAAATTTAAGAGGGAGAGATTCTATGGAGTCAGGGAATAACTTGAGATGGAACAGGTGTAGAAGGTTGGGAAGGAAAAGGGAGGAGGATATGGTGTGGAAATGAGACAGTAGGGAAGATTGAAGTTGGGTGTTAGGGGTAGTTTGGGTAGGGGGTAAGAGTGAGGGAGCTTTATGTGAGTATGATGAAGCGGTGTATAGAGGTATTAGTAAGATGAGAAGGAAGCAGGGGAGTAGGATGGTGAAGGACAATTGGCAGGGCATGCTAGGAAGGGTGGGGTAGTGGAAGGAATGAAGAAAAAAAGCTAATAGGTAAGGGAAGGAGACAAGGAGCAGAGATGGATGGGGAGAGTTGTAGTAGTGGGCAAGGATAGGGAAGGACTAAGTGTATAGAGGAGTAGGAGTTGGAATGGGAGGAGTAGTAGTGGGAGGGGCAGTATGAGGAGGATTCTTGTTAGATGACAGAATGGGAGAGGGGTATGGATAACAGGAGTGTGATTGGATAATATATGTGGTAGGAATAAGTGTAGAGGTGTTGGGGTGGGTGGGAATTGGGGGCAGGGTAGGGGAGGGGAGTGAGCCCCATGGGCGAACGGAGCGGGTAGACCCAAAGGAGGAGAGAGTGCTGAAAACAATCAGTAACAGAGATAGACAAGGTAAGTCTTGCTGGGATGTGTATGATGAAGAGAGACTACAAAGAAATGAAAAGGAGTGTGGATAAAGGGTTGAGAGGGGGTGTTAGTGAAGCAAAGAGTAGGGGGTAGTCCAGGGACAGTGGAGAGAGAAGAGGAAAGATGTCAGGGGGGTGTAAAGGGGAGGTAGGACAAAGTGGATGAAGAAGTGTAGATAGTAGGAGGGAAGAGGTGCGCCATCTAGTGGCCGGTCAGTTTATTGCAGTAGGGGTCCCAGGAGATGTAACAGGTAAGGCAACAAAGGAGTTATCTTCGGTCAGGATGTGGGACTAATGAAAGAAGGAAGAGTAGGGTAAACAAGCGATAAAGAGAGGGGGAGTTGTGGCTGCTGGCTGTCCTGGCAGGGAAATGTACTGCGGCCTAGTAGAAATTCAGTTAACTACTACCAAAGTGTTAGAGCAGTACACATACTTTAGAATTAAAAAATCCCTTGCGGAGAATGGTATTCAGCTAGGTTAGAAATTGTCCAACTGTTGGTTCTTAGCCAGGATGTCTGGGTGGGTGCTTTCAAGAGTTTATGGCAGGGAAGGCAGGAGCTTAAGCTACAACATGCAGAAGAGAGAAAGAAAGTTACAAGAAGGCAATGCAGACATCACAGGTTATAAGCAAGCAGTTGTTTACAATTTTATCATCAAACTTGAACTAAGATAAGTAGTTAACTAAGAAGGTAACAGAGATAGCAATTCCATACGCACTAGGTAGTTTCAGTAACCTGACAACTGCTATATGTAAACTAAATGAGCAGAAATCACTAGAATAGTGAAACATCTGTTGTAGATTAAATTTGATGCCAATGTATAAAAGGTCACAGGTCATTCGTACCTTGTGATTTCTTACAGGTCTTCAGGACATTTCAGTAAAACACTCTGGCACCTAGGAATATAATCCTAACATTCAGGAATTCAATGAAGCTTAGTGGTAAATGTGACTGAACTATATATTCCCTTCAGCATGAGTACATATAATTATTTCACTGACAAACATATTGGTTTATATGAACAAATATTTATGATTTTTAGTTCTAATGTGAGGTAAACTTAGTAAAGTTATATTTAGGTAAGGTGTCATATTTCCTGCTTTGAGCAAATGTCCCACCATAAAAGGAACCCATTATAATGTAAAATGTCTGGCTGTATGAGGGAAATACCACTGAAGCCCTACATATGTACCTCCATATAAACAACTATAAAAGTTCCTCATTTCAGAGGTCTTAATGAATGTTTCAGGGAATTCCACAACAGAATCGGCTATATTTTTCGCCTAAGATTACCAGTGCTGTATGAAATTACCAGCAGCACAGAGAGTTGTCATCTTGCCTTTTTGCTGGGCCACAAACATACCTTGTGTGATAATATATATATATATATATATATATATATATATATATATATATATATATATATATATATATATATATATATATATATAGATAGATATAGATATACAACTTAGGTATGAAGTATTCTGTATATCTGCTACATTATCCACCGCAAGCAGATGTCATATTCTTAACGTAAAGGAAACAGAGAATTATGCATCAATCAGGACTGTCACTGTGAAATACCTTATTACTATTAATAAAATATTTTCAGAAGTGGATAACATAACTTTAGCAATAGTGAACATAGAGTCGTCATCTGTTCACACTAAAAGATAATCTATATTACAAAAACAGACCATAGAAATCAAAACTTAAATTAGCTCATGATGACTTCTGCAGCTTGTACAATAAAAAATGACACATTATCATTTTCTTGATGTTAGCTTGCCTAAGCAGTCGTATAATTGTTTCTCTGATATGTCAGAAACAAAACATTTTTTTTATTAAAGCCTTTTTACTCATGGCTGACCTTTCCCGCAATGTTTATTGAAATATTATTCTTGAACCAGTAGAGTGAGTAAATTTCTAAAGAAACTGTAATCACGCTGTTGCATTTCTTTTCCTCTCATTTTCTCTCATTTTTTGTTACTTTCGAGCATCTAGATCACTTTTACATTACTTGTCACATGTAAAAAAGGTTTGCGTTTTGCACATTACATATTTTTTTCTGACTCTATTTCCTTTTTTCACTAAAGCCTTAGCAGTATATATTCTGCAATTAGAGTAGCATTCTGCCACCTTACCATGGCTTCCCCTCTTCCCCTCTTCAGTATTTTGTTCATGCATTTCATGTGGTATCCTGAAATATACTCAGTTGTACTTTATATCACACAAACTCTGCTACTGATATATGTACCGATTCTGAAATCACACAACAGTGGAGAAAGGGCAAATTCCTACTCCTTGCTCTACCATGAACTCCCACAAAGTAATGCCATTATTCTGTGATCAAATGACTAGTTGATCACTTCTACCAGTATTATGCACATTCGATATTTGGAACCCTCAATCAAATTAATGGTTCCAGTTTTCATTACATGGACTGGGGGAATAAGTTTACTTTTTGTCTTCCTTGCCTGCAATTTGGCCAGCTCAAGTGATCTGACATAACCAACTGCATTTCATATTGCCGAATCAGGATTAAACAATACTTTTCTTTTAAATTTTCTAAATCTAAAACTCGAATAATATGTATTTTATTTTTTATTATAGCTTATTGTTTTGCTTTTTTACTTTTTAAATCAGTACCTAAAGCTTAAACCTACAGTTTTTTTTTTCTTTTGCAAGACACTAATTTATAATCTTGTTTATAGTTATTATCTGTTGCATTTCCTTGAAAAGCAAGTATTTTAATAAAGAGTCTTTTACATCAGTATAACTGTCTGGATCATCTTGTATGGTTTCCTAAATCTAGCACCAACCATGTGAAACACTAGACAGTCATGCACAATATTTCTGGAAAAGCAGGCTTATTCTCAGTAAACAGGCATACTATGGCCAACAGACATTAAGATACTTAGCAGGTAAATCTCTCCTAGGCTGCCTAACAGTCTCCTCCATTACATAATGCACTTTGATGCCTGACCTCTCCAGATCTGAAATATGACATGAATAAGCTAGAAATCTAGACAAAAACATGAGAGATTGAAGACGAGTTGCTCAAGAAACAAAGTAAGGTTGATGGGTATGCTACAGAGGCAAAAGGAGGTCTATCCTATATGAAATATAAGTCCCACACAAATGCTTATGGGTAGTCCTCTGTGCATGTGGTGAGGGGCATATCTATTATTACAATGGCACCACAAGAACAGCTGGACATGGACAATTACATCCAGCATCTAGTGCCTTGTAAAGGTATTGAGTGCAGACCAAGTTACCGTTACAGAGATATGATTCAGAGCTGCATTTCTGAAAAGGCTTTGGATGTAGCAACTGCTGCAGCTGAGTAAACCTTCAGTACTGATACAAGAGGTTTATCATATTTGTCATAGCAAAACTGAATATAGTTAGAAAACATTTTGTCAAGGTAATTTTATAAACACTGTGACACAGTCTTTCAATAAAAAAAGAGACATATAATTAGATGTCTTTCTGGTTAACCTCTGTCCTCTCAGCACATAACCTCAGCTGAATGTGTTTGTGCATAAAACAGAGATTACAGTCTCTTTATTTAGAATACAGCAGAAAACTATGGTAATCATTTGATATATTGGGACCTGCTAGAACAAGTCCTGAAATATGGAGAATGAATGGCTAAATGATTGGTCTTACATATACTAAATCTGTCACACCATTTCTCTGAATATACCCTTTTCTCTGAGGAATTATGATGTTGGAGTTGTTATATATAGGTCCGAGGGATTGATGGGTGCAGGGGGGGGGCTTGTCCCCCTAAAAAGAAGTTTTATGGAGAAGAGAGATTTTTGAAATTCTCTCTTTTCTGGGTTTTCAGTCTTTTTTTCTCAGGTTTTTGGCACTTGCCATTTCAAGTATCAGCATTTCAACAGGGACCCAAAAACAGGCAGATATACTTACTGATGGTGGATACATTAGCCCTTTGGCATAAAGGATGAGTGTTGTGAAAACTAACTCTGTCCTTGTGAAATGTATGTGGAGGGCTGACTGACATCCACAAACAGCATAGCTTTTTATGAAAGGTATTCTGTAGAAGCTACATGTTCAGAAAAATACAAGGTTAGCTTCTCCAGCACAAAGTATAAGCCTTGAGCTATTATGGGACCTGACAGAAGAAGTTGAATGAAAAAGATACCTTTACAAAAAAGCTTTAACACCTTTAATTAAGTCAGAAAAGAACAGTCAAAACTTTAACAAAAACTAGAAACAGGCATAAGATGGATTTAATGAAAGAAATAACTCAGTCCAGATTCCAACATTACAACAAGATCATCTAGATGGAAGGTCCAGAAGGCCAAGAAAGGATCCAACCCTTTCGTAGTGGTCCAAATGGAGAATTAAGCCTACTTGTCTTTGTAACTGTCATGAGTGTTTAGCATCTGTAAAGAAATATTTTTTATCACTTTTGGGGAGAAATTGGGATTCTTCTCTACACCTGAAGTTGCAGATATCATCACATGGACAGCTGTAGGAAATGGACACCTTGATAAGGTTTCCTTAATCGGTGAGTTAACAACATCTTGAATGGATCTAGCTGTAGGGGTTGCACCAGTAGTTGAGTCAGAAGAAGTGCTAGCCAACTCAATATTAAGGCCAACAGGGAGCAAAGAAATTAGTTTGGCCGTGTGCAACTTTGCTTTTTGAATGAACCTTATCAATAGAAATAGAGGACAACACAAAAACATCCAGTGGTCCATCTCTGCCAAACAAAATTCTTAGATCATTCACCTAACAGACTGATGATGAAGAAGAAGAAGCAGCTTTTACATTTGGTGTTGGTTGGTGAAATAAGCAGGTCACAGAAAGGCTTGCCTCACATATTAACAGATTAAGAGTCACTGAAGGGCCGAGTGACAGCAAATGGGGTGTCAATAAGCAATGGCTGAGCCTGTCCTTCAAAAAAACTGGCCTCTCCTGAAATGTTGTTGGTTTTCAGAAAGTGGAATATCCAAATGGCCTTTCGTTTATCATCATAGTCTCTCAGTATAATGGATACTATTAATTGTCTACTTCTTGATGCATCAGAACACTTGCATGCCAACTGAGTGGATGGCTATCAGAGATTGGAGATGGAGTCCTGGAAGGCATGGGGGTATGAAAAACACTCTTAGCACCAAACTATTGATATGTTCTGCAAATTTGGCAGATGTTCATGCACTCTGAGACATCCACCCATTGTGATGCTCCATCTTCTTCAGGCAAGACATACTATCATCATGTATGTCAGTAATTGGAAGAAATTTGGTTTGGACAATTTTGGAAGCTGCAGTCACCACCTGAGGTGCCTTTTATAAACTCCAGATATTACAACTGTTCTAAAATTTGTCATGCCTGGAATGCTACTATGAAGTCTGGAAATGCACATTAGGGATGAATGTCACCAAGAGACTGGGAGCTTAGACACATAGATGAGATCAACTACTTTGAGAATAAAAAATATACTTTGAGTTGCAGTGATTATACCCTATCACCGGAAAACATTATCTGCACATAACTGCATTTAAATTACAGTCAATGAATGCCCACATCTGGGAGAAACTCAGCTTCCATTTTGCAAGGTTATCTGTGATGTTCTTTTTTTTTAAACACCTTTATTAAATTATCACATAGGACATAGGAAAACGTACAGGCTTACTATGATTCTGTTGATAAAAGACACCCACACCTTTACAGCAGTCACCACTTAAACTGGAGTTAAGATTCAGTCATAATGGAATATCTTGGCTCCCTGCAACTTCTGCTGGGCTCCAAATATGACAAGCATTTTGCAAACACCCTAGGAGATAAGGCGATTCTAATTTGGAAAGTTAGGAGCTGGTGAAGACTAGCACCTATCCCTAAGTGGAGACTTTTTTGTAACTTAGATGTGGAGATAGGAGTCTTGGAAGTCCAAATAGTATATCCATCTATATTCTGATAGACATGGAAAAACTGCCTGCAACACAAACATAGGTTCATAGGTTGGTACTAAGCTATCAGCCCTAGGGCCTATACAAGCCTAACCATAACAAGTTCCTGGCTATTTCTTCCCACACTATTTACTTTCCTGGACCCCAGGGTGACTGATGTGATACCCAGGGTGAATTTCCTTTCTCCCATCCAATCATCAAGGTTCTTTTTGAAGAGGGCCAAAGAGGCACTCTGCTTGACATGTATGGGCAATCTATTCCAGAGTCTGGGGAGTCTCCGGGTCAGGAACCTATCCCTCCAGCATGTTTTGTTTATTGTGATGACAAGGTTTAGATCCCTGAAGCATGTGGCTCTGAGGGATTGGGATTTCTTTAAGTGTAGCATGTCCAACAGCTCTGGGTTTGACATGGCCTTGTATGTTAAGCAGAGATCACCTCTGAGTAGACGATATGCGACAGAGTATAGCTGGAGTTTTTTAAGGCAGTCAGCGTAGGGCATCTGCTTTAGGCCTGTGATTCTTTTAGTGAGGTATTTCTGCAGCCTTTCCAGTTGTTGCAGATGTCTTGAGAGGTACATACCAAACGGGGCATTGTATTCTACAATGGGTCTAATGAGGGATGAGTACAGTGGGACAATGACCTCCTTTTTTCTGGATGAAAAGCCCTTAGTGATGAGGTGTGCCACATAGAAGGATTTTCTGACTGTTGTGGTGATGTGGTTATCGAAGGTGAGACCACTGTCCACCTGTGTCCCTAAGTCTCTTATCACACTTTCAGTGTTTAGTGTACTGCCACCTATACGATAATTCACGGGTACATGTTTTTTCCCAAAGGGGATAACTATGCATTTCTTGGCATTGAGCTTGAGCCCATGGCTCTGGCACCAAGCATCTGTTTCTGTAAGGCCCTTTTGTAGAGTATCCACATCATATGGGGATTCAGTAAAGGCTACCAGTTTGCAGTCATCTGCGAACTTTGTTATCCAGAGTCCCTTAGTGTTGGCCTGTACTTCAGAGAAGTAGATGCCAAACAAGAGCGGTCCCAGGACTGAACCCTGAGGTACTCCACTTGTCACATGGAGCTGGATTTGGAGTTGGCTACTTTTACAGTGTGGGTTCTATCAGTAAGCCAGTTAGCAACCCATTGGGTGACGTAGAGATTAATGCCCAGCTTAGTAAGTTTATCTATGATTCCAGAGTGGGGGATGGCTTCAAAGGCCTTGGCAAGGTCTAGATAGACTGTGTGGACCACCTTACCCTTGTCCATGGCTCTGGAGACTGATTCAAAGAAGTCAATCAGGTTCCGGAGACAAGACTGGCCCTTCACAAACCCAAACTGGGTGGGGTCCAGTGTTTGAAGGTTGCCAATGTCTTTGTTTATAAGTTTCATGATAATATGCTCCATGGCCTTGCAGATAAGGCTTGTCAGACTGATGGGACAGTAGTTTCTGGGATCCAAGGTGGATCCCCCCTTGTGGAGTGGGATAACTGTAGCTCTGCACCACTCAGTGGGCACGAAACCTGATGTGAGGCTATGATTAAACATGACACTTAGGTGAGGTGCCAGTTCATATTGTAGTTCATGTAGTACACAGCCCGGGATGTCATCTGGTCCCATGGATGCTGTATTCTTAGCTTTGGATAGTGCGTTTTTTACCTATGTGGCTGTTATTACCGGAATTTGGCAATCTTCCAATATTGAGATGGGCCATTTAGGGGATGAGAAGGGGGTGTATTTGGCACTGAATCGATCTGTCAGGATATTGGCAATATCCTTGGGATCAGTATATTTAATGCCATTCTGTTTTAGCTCAGAGCAGATCTGAGCATTGCCATTTAGATTCTTGACATAGTTATAGAATGCCTTGTGGTTGTCTTTGGAAGCTTTGGCAATTTTATTTTTGTAACTAGCTTTGAAGGATTTTATGAGGGATCTCAGTTTCTTACTGAGGCTGGTAAGGAAGTTTTTTGCATCCTGGGATTTTCCTCTTTTCTGCAACAGTTTCTTCCTTTTGTTGTAAAGTTTGTTTATGGTAGGGGACCACCAGATTGGCTTCCTTTTTTTTGGATGAGAGCATCTTGGTTCTATTTGGGATGGCACGATTCATGCATGAGCGGATGTGCTCATACAGAACGTTTTCTTAGTGGCTATGTTTTTAGACACTTATAGCTAAAATTAGCCTGAGGTGCTTGGATATTTTTTACTAAAGAGAATTTGAAATACAATTCTGACCATTTCTAGTGTGATGAGACCATTTAGATGACTCTTTTTCTGGGGGAGTCTGACACTCATGCTTCTTGTGTATAGTCTTTGATGGGGTAATATGCTGGACAATGGATAAAAAAGTGGAACTGCTTGCATTGGGAACAAAGTCTTCTATCACTGAATGTAAGTTTTCATCCACATCTCTGGTAACAGATTCTTGTGCACATAGGTGGAGGAACACGAGGGTTCCAAAGAGCAATGGTTGGACAAGTACTTAGGGTTGCTGTTTCTTACCTTTTGCCTGTGATTGATTCATGCTGTCCTGAAGATTGCTAAGAACTCCTGCCTTTAAGATAACAGCATTTCTGAGAGTTACCCTGCTGATTAAGTTGCCTCTCACATTATTGCTAATTGTTCTGCTCTATGTCATGTCTGAACCACATCTGGTCCTGGCTAATCTGTATGCTAGAAATAAAGTATAGGCATAGTTGAAATTTAATGACCACAATAGTTAGGGATTTGCCTTATTTCTCAGTTTTTTCAATGTGTTCCTCAACCCGCAGATTAGAAATGCAGGGGTCTTTGTAAGGGGTGTCCATGAAGGCTACCTTTGCTGTCTTGTGCAAAATTCATTAGCTGAAGCCAAGCATGATGGGATGCCATGTTGGATGCTATGGTCCTGGTTGAAATTTCTGTAGAATTATTTAAAATGTGTGCCTTGAAGTCAGAAATGGATAATACGTTTGAGAACTGAGAGCCATGCTCCTCTTTAATTTGTCCATTTAATAACTATTCAACAGGATGATGCATTTTATTATAAATATCACTTTTGAAATCAGTTTGAAATCAATCATGCTGTAAGTAATGCAGTGTCCAGAAAGTAAATGCAATGGTTGCATAAAGCTGTTTCTCTGGTTATTCATCACTCTGGACTCCTTATTTGGAGATTAAGCACTGTTCCTTAGGGGTGTCAAAACTTTTGTTAGGGCAGCTACAGAAAAAAGAGTGCCAGGCTTAAGGTCACTGACCAGAAACAACACTGACATGGAGGTTAGAGAAAGAAGTTTGCCTTCTTAGAACCATGGATCAAAGTATCAGGATTCTTACAAGCCAACTTGGTGCATCCATCAGGATGCCCAGCAAAGTAAGGTTACTACGGAGAGACTACCAGATAGAACTATACACCTTCTGATGCATCTCTGGGGAAAATACAGGACAGGTAGGCCATCTCTTTGACTGTTACATCCAGTATATATGGGTTCCCCACATTAGACCGACAGCATGGAAGATCGACATGCAAAATACTTGACACCAAAAGAACGACGAAGCAGATGACCGACAAGTTGTAATCCCAACAGCGAAAACACCGACAGGGGTAACTTGTAAGCGCGACCCGGTAAGTGTGCAATAGTGAGGGACTTAGGGTTAGGGTGCAGTTAAGGTTAGTGTGTTATAGTGAGGGACTTAGGGTTAGGGTGTGGGTAAGGTGAATGTGCGATAGTTAAGGACCTTAGGGTTAGGGAGTGGGTAAGATGAGTGTGCGATTGTTACGGACCTTAGGGTTAGGGAGTGGGTAAGGTGAGTGTGCAATAGTTACGGACCTTAGGGTTAGGGTTTGGGTTAAGGTTAGTACATAGATAGTTTTGTGTAAGGTGTAGTGTAGGTTTTTAGGTTGTTGGTGTGCTTGTGTTGTGTGTGTGTTCTGTGTAACAGTGAACTTTCTGTTTTGTGAAATGTCAGGATTGTGGTGTGCCAGGCATGTGAACTTTCGTGTTTTTGAGGTTTCGTTCTTCTGGCGTCGGTGTTTTGAGTGTCGATCTTCCAAGCTGTCAGTCTAACGTAGGGAACCTGTATATATACATATTCTCCATAGCTGGAGGTCACAACAGGGATGCACTGGAGCTGGTATTCTCCTGAACAACAAAACATGCTGTGTGAAACTCTGGGAGAAGTCCAGGTGCTTCTTCTTTCATGGGTCCCTCCTCATTTTTTTTGGAGGTGTGAGGCTGGAGAAGGAAGATATCATTTTAGGACCAAACAGTAGATTTAAGGGGACTTCAGAGGTGTTGAAGCATCTCTGGGCTAATGTATAAATGGTGGCTGTGCCATCAACTCAGGAAGAAGCTACTCTAGCCTTAAAAGTTGTGCTCCACTGAGGGTTGAAACTACACTGCTGCAAATCATTGCAAGGCAGTTTGATGATTTTGAGTCAATGTCAACATTGAAAGTGGACTCAACTTAAAGACTCGGTATCAAGAATTCTGGGTTTAGATATGTCATACCTGACACTGATATTAAATGTTATGGCATGACCAATGGTGCCACTATTCCAGTCCATGGCAATGTTGCCAAGAACATCACTTTTGCTGGTAGCAATGGCATTGACAAAATCAACCCTGACATTGGGAAGATTACCACTGAACTATATCGTGCCGACAGTGACATTACAGAGGTAGGCATGAACAATGGCCCTGTCAACAGGATAGACACACAGGAGGTGGACGTCAGTATCCTCATCACTGCCACCAAAAAAAAAATGTTATGTCATTAAGGAAATTTGAGTAACAATCTGGACTGTGAAAAAATGTCCTTGGGGATTCTGTTTCTAGCAGACAGAATGGGGACCAGGCACCAGAGCACCTCTCTTGGATTTTCAAAACGGTCTTTGTAAACCTCTACCAATCTATGTCAGGCCATGAAAAGGAGGAAGCAGCTCTAGGTTTAAAAGGCTTTTACAAGTGCTGGACAAGCTGAGCATCTCTGCTAGACATAAAACCAGAAAATGTGGTTGAGGTTTTAGACAGAACCAGTTATCATTTGCTTCGGCTAAAGTATCAACAACTTTAACACTATTTTTGGAGCTCTTCCATGTTTTCTTGAACAGAACAATGGCTGAAGTGATCTGGTAAAAAGATTTGGATTTTAAATATTTATATTGTTTTACCTGAACTCAGTGCTGAAGTATATCAGCTAAGGGAAATTAAGAAGAAAGAATGTCTTCTGTATTTTTATATTTTTATTTATTTATTTATTTATTTTTGTGAAACAAGTTGTTCTAATACTGAAGCTTTTGGTTCTCTGTTGAGAACATATTTTTAAAATTCTCTATAAATCAAATATTGTAGGCCTTGTCTTTGTTCTAACAAGCAGTACAGGTAAGTAGATTACCAATCATGAGGATGAATTTCGCTCATGCACACAGAAAACTTTTGAAGTGATTGTTCATTCAAGGCAAGGACGAAGTGAGTCAAAGCCAGCAAAAAGAAGGAAAACACTAAATTAATTGAAATGGTAAAATCTCTTGAAGATAAACTGCCAAGATTTAACAGCAGCTTTGAAGACTGGTTGTAACTTCTTACAGAAGACTACAGCAAAGAGGACGCAAAAGGAATTGTTCAGTTTCTCTGTTCTCCTTGCACTGACATTGGAAAACTGAGCTTCACCAATGAGTAGATTAAAGACCATGTGCATTTTTTATCATTTCTTTTTGCTGTAATTATGATCCTGTCATTTAAACTGGGCCTTCTAGTTCTAAAATAAATAGTTTTTACCTTAAGTACTTGATGGGAACTATGTCAAGTATTCAAAATATGTCTTTCAATTTACTGTAACCATAGCAGCTGTCCACTTGCTTTCTTATTGAATATCACTGTAGTCTAAGTTTCCAATGATTTAATTGTTAGCACAAACTATTTCACAGTTTGCAGTGGGTAGATGTTTTATACAGATTTCAAAACACAAAGGCAACACAACCGGCCATTCATTTAATCAGATAATAAATCAACAAATAAAAGTAGTTTATATTCAAGTAAAAGCAAAATAGAACAGAATAAGATTCATTGTAGTGCACACAATGCTTGGCAAACAGTATATTAATACAGATGTAACACTAAACCACTATTAATGTTAATATCTGTGTTACTAATAGCTATCCCATGGTAGATAATTATTAGTAACATAGATGTAATACTCAGTTGTCTACCATGGGGCAATTAATTTTATGAAGAAAATTAGGGGGGTATAAATCATCTCAATGACAGTTCAACAGTAAAGTGTACATGAAATGAGTAGTATGGAATTTTTTGAATATCTAGGACATATGTGAATATGACATAAAGATGATGAAAATGCGATGAAGACAGTGAATGACCAGCAGTGGCATTGATGTTGACAAAGAACAATTATATCTACATTGAATATGATGAAGAACATGAAATGACAATGACGAAGATATGATGAATATAATCGGATGAGTATGACAAAGATGACAATGATAAAGAGGATGAATTGAAGATGATAATGCAATGAAAATGACAATGTAGATGTGATGATACTCATGACAGCAATGACAAAGATAATGATGATGATGATGACATTGATGCCAATGAAAATGATGATGCAGTGATAAATATATGATGAAGATGATGATGCCAATGATAGTTTTAATGTGTTTGCACTGCAGGTGAAGATATGATGAAGCATGAAGTTGACAATAATGATAAAAAGGTTAATGAAGATACAGAGAAGAATAATATGAAGATGGCAATGAAGATGTAATGGAGATGATGATGAGATGGAGATATGACTGATGCAGTGAAGATGACTGACAAAGATGAAGATGATGCATTGTCATCATCATTTTCATTGGCTCATCTTCTTCACCATCATCTTCAGCACAATTGTCATTGTCGCCATCTTCATCATTATCACATCATCTTCATCAATCTCATTGCTTCTTTACCCCCATAATATCTTCCCCTAATCCTCATCATAACTTAATCTTCACTGCACGGTCACCATTGCATATTCATCATCATCATTGCATCATCTTCATTATTTGAATTGTCTCTCTACATTATGTCTTCATATTCATTGCCCATCCATAGTCACTACTGTGTGTTCATTATTATCATCATCATCATAACCTTTATCTCCTCTTCAGTGATGTGAAGAATTTTTTTTGCCATCCTCAGATTCATCATCTTTCTCATTTTTACATTTTCTTTGGCATCATCATTTTTGTCATTTTCACTGCATCTTCATTGTTGTTAACATATTTAACTTAATCTTCATCACATCTTCCACATATTTATCATGTCTTTACCTGGAAAGTCACTGTATCTTCATCAGATCAGTCCCACCTCCTCATCATCATCACAGCTTCAACTTCATTGTCATCTCAACTTCATTAAGACCTGCATTAAAGTCATTGTCATCTTCATTTTGTTAATGTTGTCTTTGGAATCCCTTTATCTTCATTATCATCGTCATCATTGTTGTCATCTTTGTTATCTTCATCAATATAATAATCACCTCTTCATAACATTCTTTACATTTTCATCTGCAATGTCATTACATCTTTATCATTACTGTAATCTTCATTCCACCATTATCATGTCTTCATTATTATATCATCATTGTCATCTTAAACATCACCGATGATGAACCATCTTCATCATCACCTTCATTGCATCTTTATTTTCATAACTGCACAGACGTTTTCCAATGTTTTTCATTCTAGTATTAATCCATTCCATGTATAACACAAATGTTCTTTACCTTAGAAAAAACACTGAAATGATCCAGATATCCCTATTTTTCCCTAAAAGTGATTACCAATGGTAGACAGCTATTAATGTCACTAAAATGTATGGCAAGCATTATACAGTTTACTCACTCAAATCTGTTTTGATTTTACTTGAATATAACTGCATTTATTTGTTGAGTTATTATCAGACTGACTGATGAGTGACTGACTATGCTGAATTTATATCCTGAAAACTGATACAGACTACAGAAAACACCTACCAACTATAAAGTACCAGACTGTTTTTGCTTTCAACTACATCATCAAAACACTAGGTCACATGACATGGAATCAGGAAGTAACTGGACAATCTTCAGTAATTACAAACACAAAAAACAGAGAATGGCTCAAAGTACCATGAGTAATTTATTATTCAAGAAAATGAACTATTCTTTGAAGCAAAAGATTCTGAGGAGCTTGATTTCTTGAATAATAAAATATTCAGTGGTGCTTTTTTTCTTCTTTACACATTACTGTAGTAGTAATTGGCTCACAGACACCCATTAGAGCAATCTTGTTTTGTGTGTAATTACAAACTCAACATTACTAAACTTAAGAGGCATAGTTCCACTGAAGTAAATACATTAAAAACAGCATTTTATAGGTTCATAGGTTCATAGGTTTATACTAGGCTATCTGCCCTAAGGCATTTATAAGCCTAGCCCAAAGTTTTGTGGCTTACACTACCCCTTATATTAAAAAATACTGTACCCATTAGTTTGTTGTGCCTCTGTCCAGCAGTGACACAGAGATGATTCCCGGGGTAAACCTACCTTAGAATCAGAACCCCACTTTACACAATGATGACATGATGACATAATTAAAACAGAAAGAAATGGTGAAATAATAATTTGCACATGATCTTTAAAGAATTCTGGTTTGGCACGTTGCTCTATAAAGTCATATTACTGAGAGGTAATATTGTTTATCCTTACTGGGCCAGATATTTCAATACTCTACTGTCTATACCTCTCACAGCTCATGATGTATTATAAATATTTATAAAACATAAGTCATAACTAGTAACTGCAAGTCTTCTTGCCCCAGTCCCCTTTAATAAACATACCACACCAAATGACATTTGACAGTCTTTATTAAACTTCCATAAACATAAATTTATTGAAGAATATCTTAATTTAATTATCACAGATGAACATTCATATAACCATTTACTAGGCAACATAATCCCAATTACCCTAACCAAATAAGCAGTGGTCTCACCTCTGCTCGCTTACGTTACTGCTCACTTTCAATCCCCAACTCATTGAATTAAACATCCAACACCTGAGGGGGAACAAAAGAGGGGAGAAACTTGATCCTCTTCTCCACCAACCAGCCTGACATAGTCTGTTCCACCTCATTCACTTCAAACCTTCAGCAAACCTTCTACACAAACTTAAGTGTACATTAAAAAGGTCCAAACCAAAATCATTCAGGTGTACCCCATCCTATCTGAACTGTCATTGACATCCCAATGCTCTATCACATAAATATGAAAAGCAGCCAGTTTCCTACCTAGCCTAAAATTAACAAACCAATGAGCCCTCTCCAAAGCCAAAATAACTGTGGTACTACCTCTGTTAGAAAAATCTATACATGCTGCTTAGAAAATATATTTACATACATGCTGCCTAGAAAAATATATTTACAATGTGTGCTGCTTAGGAAGATGTGTATTTAAACATTCAAACATATATAAGTTGTGTGATCAAATATATAGAGAAATGTGTGCTTTAGTTAGGAATAAATGTACTTAAATCCATAATAGAGAACAAAGTTTATGTAATGCATTTAATTCTGTCTTACTAGAATAATAGTAGAAATAAACCTGCATATTATTGCTTGAAGCACAAGCTGCAGTGTAATCAGAAATTTGACCTTGGCAGCTTGCAAACACAGCCTGGCTCATGTCTTTCAAGTAAAGATTATTTTGCAAAGTTAGAAAATAATAAATCTGTTCGCATGTGTGTCCTCTTCCTGCCTCCACCAGGAGAGTAGCCTTGTGTGCACTATCTCTGATAGTGCAGCTGGGTAAGGAAGACAAAGAAAGGCATTAAGGAAGACATACATCTATTGTATTTGAACTAATCAGAGAACCTTGAATTGGCTACATCCTCAGGAGGTCATCGTGACTGACCAGCTGCTTGCAAGGCTGTAACATTCTCATGGGAAAAAGACTTTTTGAAAAACACAAACGCAGCACTTTTTATGAATTACTGTGATGTAAAGACCCTGTCACTGACCACACCAGTGAGGTGGGCAAAACTGATAATGACCTGTATAAAACAGGTGTACTCTGTGAATAAAGTTAGTCAAAATTCTATACAACTTTGTGTATGGTTTTTTGCCTCCTAATGTACATTAGAGCTTTAAGATACTTGAGTTCTCCTGCATTATTGTTTGTTATTGATTGACATTGTGTTTGAATAACTCAATGATTTTTACAGTCTGACTCTAACGAATTTATTTAACATCTTGGTCCTAATCGCCGGAATTCCCTTGGTAAGCTACAGGTCAGAATATATAGGTGGTACTGAAGTCTGCAGAAGAAGGAAAGACCTCCGACTGAATTGTCGTGTCTAAAGAGGCTGTCCACTTGTCTGATCTGTGGGCGGAAAACTGGGTCCTAAAAGCCTATCAAACATAAGCAGGAGGCTCGGGTAAGCAGAATTCCTCTCTTTGTTTTTGTTTTAGATCGGGGACCAGGTTACACTGTGCTATTGCTAAGGTTTGTGATAGCAGGGAGAGAGGTAGTCAGTATTGTATCTTAAGTCATAGATCAGGAAATAAAACAAAGCAAAGTAAACAGTCATTCTAGACACTACTGTGAATACGGGAATAAGATACCACGTGGTACAAGAGAAAGGGTTACGTAACAGTTCTGTTGTTTTTTTTTTTTCTCTCTCTCTCTCTCTCTTTTTTTCTTTCAGAGACATGGGAAATGAGTGCACTAAAGGGTCACGTGACCTAACAGAAGATGCAAAATATATGCAATCACAGAGAGCAGATAATGTGAGATATTTTGCAAAATGGGTTAACAAGTATGACTTTGATGGTAAATTGGATAAAATGTCATTAATAAAACTTTTGAGACAGTTAAAATCTGACGCAGAAGGTCAGGCAAAAAAACAACGACAGTTGGGTGTTCCTCAAGCACATAGGTGGATTGAGGAAGCGAACCGAAGGAACAGAAAAATAAAAATGCAAAGGCATTATTTTTAGACAAAGAGGATAATAACATAATAGTAGCATCGGTCCCTCCCCTACCACGTCCACCGATGCCTTACTCAGAATATGAAGCGGGCGGGCTGGCTGAACCCCCACGTTACCCAGAGACAACAGGGATATTAAGACAACCATTTGTAAGAGAACCTATCGACTAGATCCCGAACACGTCAAACGCTTGTGGATATACAACCAAGCGGAAGTTTATTAGATGAGAGTGAGGAAATCTGTCCATTAATAGAAGTACCAAACCCACAGGCAGGACAGGAGGGCCAGGCCTCAACTCTCTTAGTATATAGACCGTGGACACCGGAAGACATCCGAAAAGCTACAGAAGGAATTCCCCATCCAAAAATTAACTTTGAGAAATTTCTACAGGATTTACAGGGTATGAGATTGAGTTACCACTTAAATGGGGAAGAGGTAGAAAGAGTAGTTAGACAAATTTTAGGTCCAGACTGGCACATGATTTGTGGCTTGGAATGCCCGTGATGCAACACAGGCCACTCCCACATAGTGACGCAGAACTAGATGCTAGATTGAAGGGTCTTACAGACCGCATTACTGAAAATGGAAACCTAGGGCAGACTGGACTTGCATTAACCAGTGTGTACAACAAGATAATGAAACTGTGGATGCATACTATGGTAGATTATTAGAATGTTTTAATAACCATAGTGGCATGCCTGTTCCTGAAAATCAAAAGAATGATAGTTCATATGAACAACAATTGAAGAATGCATTTTGAAAGGTTGTATTGCCCTATCAATAGCTTCATCACGAAGCACATGATAGATCACCGAACAAGTAGGCTTCAAGCCTTATTAGAGTATGCTAGACATGCCGAAAAACATTTTAACAGTAAAAAAAAAAAGAAAACGCAGGTCTTCACAGCTGAAGACGGTGCGGAAGTTTTTGTAGTACAAGCAGCCAAAAAGGGTAAGCAAAATACTCAGGGTAATAAACGCCTGACAGAAACTCAGAAATTTATGAGAGCAGAAAGAAAAAGGTGAGTGCTTCAATTATGTAAGAAGGGACATTTGGCAAGGGATTGCAGGAGCAAGGCACCTGTGGAAAAAAGGATAAGGAAGATGAGGATTGACTATATGACAGTTATGCTGCTCAGCAGTCACCAGGAGAGACTAATGAGCAGGGGATGATGTAAATACCTTAGAAGAAACAGATGACATGCAACCGGATGTAGAAGTTGGGGAAAGTGAAGTTTTAGATCTGGCATTACTGAGCTTAGAGCTCTATTTAGCAGACACGAAACCGGAAGTTACACTTCTGGTGGAAGGAGAGAAGTGAAATTTTTGTGTGATTCAGGAGCATCACGAACTTTGATACATCCTTCAAAGTTACCGGAACATTCTGAGTCACCTGATTACATATTAGTGAAAGCAGCAAACGGACAGCTGTACAGGGAACCACTTTCCCATGATATAGCAATAACTGACCCGGCATGACCCAAAGAAGTAAAATAGTACTTTCTGCCAAATGCCCCATGAACTTATTAGGTAGAGATCTTATGCAACTTTTGGCATAGCAGTAGTCCCTACCATGAACGGTATGGAGGCACAGAGACAAACTGATACTTTTGTAGTAATCGGAGGGTGAAGCTTATTACTGGTACAGCCAGGATCTGGTTACAACCGGTCCAGGGCAGTGACCAAGGAACTGATGAATGTAGCCACCAGCAAGGTGCCTCCCTCGATGTTGACCAGCAACATTTATTACATTGCACCCTATATTATTGTAGCACATCAGGACCTGATAAAGAATACGAACAAAAGTTGTTCAGGAATCCTGCAAATAGACTGATACTACGGACCCTATACTGGGACACTGAGGGCAACAGTGTAGTGAGTTGTTCGTTACCTCAGGAGTTTTTGGAATTGTACAAATCCAATAAACTACCACACGTTAGCCTAACCAAAAACAAGAATGTTAGGTGGGTAGACTTGGGTGACAAAGTGACAGGATGGGAGAGACTAACTGACTCAGAATTATCGGACTTAGGAGTACAGAAACAGAAACTGAATTGGTTAACATACGCCCAGCTGTACACTTACAACAGAGTGAAGACAGCTGATTACGTTCTTGATAGAAGAAGAAGAAAAGCTTTGAGTGAAATACCAAATGTTCTTTGGTCAACAGGAAAATCAGATGTAGGACTTATTCAACAGCAGGGCCAGTAGTTATTACACCAAAATCAGCCTTTAGACCAAGAAAAGACAATATCCTTTGAGCAAGGATGCGGAACAGGGAATCAAACCTATCATAATGGCATTACTTAAGGAAGGGATACTGGGGGAATCTTTAGATTCACCATGTAATACTCCTCTATTTCCTGTAAAAAGCAAACGGGAATGGCGGATGGTACAAGATTTACAAGCTGTAAATGATGCGGTAATACCAAGAGCACCTACGGTGCCAGACCCACATACCTTGTTAAATGATTTGAAGCCAACAAAATATTTCACTGTGGTAGATATTAGCAATGCATTTTTCTCAATACCTATCCACCCTGACAGCCAGCATTGGTTTGCATTTACATTTCAGGGCAAAAGGTATACATACCCGACTACCACAGGGATATAGTGAAAGTCCAACAATATTCCAAGAGATGGCTAGCAACCTGGCAGGGTTTTCTCCACCAGGGGGCAGCCAAGTACTACTTTATGTAGATGACATCCTGCTTGCAGCCCCTACCCAGCAGCAGTGTAGGGAAGATACAATAGCATTGTTGAAATTCTTAGCTGAGCAGGGGCATAAAGTGAACAAACATAAATTGCAACTTTGGAAAGAACAGGTTAAATACCTGGGATATGTGATATCCAAAGAAGGTAGAACATTAGATGAAGATCGGAAAACAGCTATTTTACAAGCACCTAAACCAACTACCAAAAGGGAAATGATGTCCTTCTTGGGGACGACTAATTTTTGTCGAAGTTGGATACCGAATTATGCTTTAGAAACGGCTCCATTGGCTGATTTAATATTTAAAACACCAATGGCAGCACAAGAAACACTGCACTGGACCCCAGAAGCAGAAGCAGCCTTTTGTAGACTAAAACAACTGATAGCTTCATCATTAGTTTTAGGGCTTCCGAATTACCATAAGAGATTTTTTCAAACTGTAGATTGTAGGGGATATATGACGTCAGTACTGACGCAACAACATGGCGGCAAGCAACGCCCCATAGCTTACTATTCATCACAGTTAGATCCGGTGGCACGATCATTACCACCCTGCGTACAAGCAGTAGTCGCAGCAGCTATGGCAGTGCAAGCTTCAGCCTCAGTGGTGTTGTTTCATCCTCTCACGTTGAGAGTACCTCATGCAGTTGCGATAATTTTACTGCAAGAAAAAATAGCATTTTTATCCCCTGCCAGACATCTTTCTTGCATGACCATACTATTGAGTCAACCCCATATGACAATTGAATGTTGTACAACATTAAATCCATCGACATTACTTCCAATTCCTGTGGATGGCATACCGCACAGCTGCCTACAGGAAATGGAACAAACAACCACACCCAGACAAGATCTTACTGATGTACCTTTAGCTGACGGAGGTGACATTTTTGTGGATGGGTCCTGTAGACGAGGTCCTACAGGGAAGAACCTAGTGGGCTATGCAGTAGTGACTGATGACGAAATCATAGAAGCACAACCCCTGCAACATAACCTGTCAGCTCAAGCAGCAGAATTGATAGCTTTGACACGTGCTTGCACTCTAGCGAAAGGCAAATGTGTTAACATATATACTGACAGTCAGTATGCTTTCTCTACAGTGCATGTCTTTGCACAACAATGGAAAAACAGGGAATGATAACATCTACTGGCAAGCCGATTAATCATGCACAATTGATTCTGAACCTGTTAGATTCTATTCAGTTACCCACTAGAATAGCTATCTGTAAATGTGCAGCCCATACAAAACAACAAGATAGAATTTCAAAAGGAATGCTCGGGCTGATGCAGCTGCGAAAGCTGCCTCAGACCCAGAAACTGTGCTCTTAAATGAAGAACTACAACCTTCTGAGACCCTAGATTTAGAAATGTTAAAAACAATGCAGACATTAGCTACAAAAGCAGAAAAGCAAAAGTGGATAAAACGAGGAGCAATCCTTGAAGAGGGACTGTACATCTCCAAAGAGAAAAAGCCCATATTGCCATCTAATTTGTTTAGATATGCAGCTTTGTTGAGTCATGGGCAGAGCCATGTCTCAACAGGGGGGATGGTACAGTTAGTTAACAAAACATTCCAAACATATGGATTCACGAATTATACACAAAAATTTTGTGCAACATGTCATATTTGTAGCAAACATCATGCGCAGGGAGCATTTAAACCAAAGCGAGGGAGCTTTCCAACACCACCCTATCCGTTCCATACTATTTGTATGGATTTCATAGAACTGAATAAATGTGAAGGGAAAAATACTGTTTAGTAATCATAGATATGTTTTCAAAATGGGTAGAAGCTTTTCCAACTAGAAATCCGGATGCAGCAACAGTAGCAAAGGCCCTAGTGAAAGAAATCATTCCTAGATTTGGCATACCAGAAAGAATTTATAGTGACAATGGGACACACTTCGTAAACCAGACAATACAACAGCTTGGGAGATTTTTGGGATTTCTTTGAAAACCATTGTGCTTATCACCCTCAGTCAGCAGGACTGGTGGAAAGGTACAATGGAATCTTGAAAACAAGTTGAGAAAATTAATGAGTGAGACTCAAAAGACTTGGATTTGCTGTCTGCCTTTAGCACTGCTGAGCATGAGAACTGTTCCAAATGTAAAGGGCTTGACCCCTTTGAGATAGTGTTTGAAGGGTATATTGTGTGCCACAATGGAAGGCCCTCATGCCTGCAGAGCTGGAGGCCGATGGCTCATTAGCTAGTTACATGAAGAAGTTATTAACAAATAAGACTGTTTTGCAGTTGAACTCTTTTCAGATAAACAAGAAGCAAAACCGAGGCCGTGCTGACCCCGGGTCCTGGATTTGGCTGAAAATCATAAAGAGAAAGAACTGGGCGAGTCCAAGGTGGGAAGGTCCGTACCAGGTACTATTGGCAACACCCACTGCAGTGAAAATTGCTGAGAGATCATCTTGGGTTCATTTAACCCACTGCAAACCTGTTAAGAAATTTAGTTTGGACATACCACAGGAACAGGATGGCCAGAGGCAGAATGAATAAAAATGTGAAACAACCCCAGAGACATTGGTTCACTGGCCTACTGATCATACACTTAATAACTATGTTTGTAGTGACCTTTTGTTGTTATGGTTTTTCTTGCATATAACTACAGAAGTGAAATTAATAAAACGTGATGAAGGACTGGCTATAGACTGGCACCCAAACTTTAACATATACCTGGCTATGAAACGAGTTTATGTAGAGACTATGAACGTTTCAAATTGCTGGGTTTGTACTGCAATACCCACAGCATATGGAGGACTTTGATGTCTGCTGTCCCCTTGGGAATAAATGAAACTTGGGAAAACCTGTTATTTGACACAGGCACTGTGAGATCACAAGACAAAGTGGCATTATTTTTGCCTGTTACTCAGAAAGGAATTGTTTGTTTTGTTAAAATGATACACTCCAGGTTGGTTGGAGTAACTGTAACATAACTGTGTCTTACAAATGTTATATAAAACCTATAGACCAAGGTACTAGTTGTAGCACAATTATGGTTCATACTTAAGCTTGATGAAAACAACATTGAGAGATGTGCAAAATGCTCCTGAAATATATAGACAATTATCTGTTATAGATAAGAAAATGTTTCATTCAGGGTTAACCCGCATCAGTACAAAAGTAGAAAACTGTTATTTTGTTTGTGGGAAAAAAGCCTATAAATGGTTACCTGAGAATTGGTCCGGCAGTTGTTTTTTGGGTTATCTGGTTCCAGCCATAAGACATACTGCAGAATTGCCCCTGGGTAAAATACGTAATGTGAGAGACGTAGCTCAGCAAGCCGAAAATACAGTCAGAAAACCTACTAATCCAGTGGGTAAGATTGAAGCAAGCTGGAAGGATCATTCATCTGTGAAGGACAAAGAAAAATTGACCCATATGGACTTGAGTGACAGTGTTATATCCTGGGCTGGGATATTCCCAGCCTACGGAGCAGTCAAATCAATTTGGGAACTGAGGAAATTGTCAAAACTCCTTGAAGTAATGAGCAATGCGACTTTTTCCGCTCTTGAACTTGTGACTGATGAAATGAATGCAATGAGAACAGTTGTATTACAGAACCTAATGGCTCGACTTCACCCTAGCGGCGAGAGGTGGTACGTCGCTTATCAAAGAAGAATGCTGTGCGTACATTCCAGACAACCAGCATGAAATTAATGATCACCTGGAGGTAATACAGCAGGTGTCAGCAATGGCAGAACCAGGCCCAAACCCACTGACGAACTTTTTCCAGAATCTGTTTGGGGGGTGGGGGTCGGTCCTTATGAACATTCTGATTGCAATTTGTGTGGTACTGCTCATAATTGGAGCATGTGTCTGCTGCGGATACCCTGTGTGAAAAAATTAGTTAAAGATTTAGTTGATGTATCAGTGACTGAAACCATGTACCAAGATATGGAATTGAATTTGTTGATACCGGTGAAAGCCTATCTGAAATATAAAACAAATGACTTACTTAGCTGAAAATCCTTGAAAGGAAAAGGCTAAGAAATGAACTAATACTGTTTATGTTTCAAATAAGCATTAAATGCATTAACAGGAGGGAGAATGTTAGAAAAATCTATACATGCTGCTTAGAAAATATATTTACATACATGCTGCCTAGCAAATATATTTACAATGTGTGCTGCTTAGGAAGATGTGTATTTAAACATTCAAACATATATAAGTTGTGTGATCAAATATATAGAGAAATGTGTGCTTTAGTTAGGAATAAATGTACTTAAATCCATAATAGAGAACAAAGTTTATGTAATGCATTTAATTCTGTCTTACTAGAATAATAGTAGAAATAAACCTGCATATTATTGCTTGAAGCACAAGCTGCAGTGTAATCAGAAATTTGACCTTGGCAGCTTGCAAACACAGCCTGGCTCATGTCTTTCAAGTAAAGATTATTTTGCAAAGTTAGAAAATAATAAATCTGTTCGCATGTGTGTCCTCTTTCCTGCCTCCACCAGGAGAGTAGCCTTGTGTGCACTATCTCTGATAGTGCGCTGGGTACGAGGAAGACAAAGAAAGGCATTAAGGAAGACATACATCTATTGTATTTGAACTAATCAGAGAACCTTGAATTGGCTACATCCTCAGGAGGTCATCGTGACTGACCAGCTGCTTGCAAGGCTGTAACATTCTCATGGGAAAAAGACTTTTTGAAAAACACAAACGCAGCACTTTTTATGAATTACTGTGATGTAAAGACCCTGTCACTGACCACACCAGTGAGGTGGGCAAAACTGATAATGACCTGTATAAAACAGGTGTACTCTGTGAATAAAGTTAGTCAAAATTCTATACAACTTTGTGTATGGTTTTTTGCCTCCTAATGTACATTAGAGCTTTAAGATACTTGAGTTCTCCTGCATTATTGTTTGTTATTGATTGACATTGTGTTTGAATAACTCAATGATTTTTACAGTCTGACTCTAACGAATTTATTTAACAACCTCTGACCACACAATACACATAGCTGACTATAACCTCTTTAAAATAAACAATTCCTCACTTATCCTAACTACTAACTGTAGCTTTGGAATTATTCCCACCTTCCAAATGTACCACCAGGACTCTAATTGAGCCCGATGCCACCTGAAACAATGCAAATCCAATTTCATGCTATCTGACCTAACTGCAGCTCTCTTTTCCCACCCAGTGGATATAAGAATGATCAAAATAAGATCTCCTTTCTTAGAAAATGTATTTAATTCTAAGTCAGTCACCATACCCAATTACTGAATATAAGCCAAGAAAGCATTTGATGACCAACAATCCACCCTCTTAATGATTTAAATTAATCTGTCTTCCCTCGCTAAACCAGATACCCTTCCAAAGCACAACAAATGAGTGGAAAACCTCTCTCCTAGAAAACTAATACACTGAAAAGTTCTCCTCGTCATATATACAAACTGATTACACCCCCTTCTGATCAAAACACAATCCTGAGGTCTTCCAACATAAGACCACACCAACCTCTTATCCCAACTCACCGAACACAACTGCCTGCCCTTAGATCTACACAACCAAATACACATGGAAGCAAACAACACTAAAGCATCCCACCAAATTAGCAAGCAAAACAACTCTGACACCCTAAGAGCTCCATAAAGTGAATGTCACACATAAATTATAAGTTAATGAATTTCCATTTGCCAGTACTAATCCCTGCAACAAAACCTTCAAAACCTGTCTTGTCAAACGCCATTATTTGTTAGTCTTCACACTATCAAATCTACCCCAACCCTTCAATATACAAACCACAGTCCAAGATTTAGTAATCATGTAACCATAACACCCATAAAACTATACTAATCACAGCTAAGTCCACCTTGATCAACTGAACTGCCTTAACTTGTTCCCAAGCATGAACCAAATATTTCAACAACAATCCTTCCCACCAAACTCCTTCCTCCTCACGGAGGATGCAACACAAATTTAACAAAATCTTGTAATTCCCTAAAATATACCTGCCTTTTAAAAGCTGCCCAGGATTCCTTTACCAAGCACCTGATCATTCCAAGCCAACCTGACACACCTCATCTGGCAACACAAGTGGCTTGTATGACTGCTATATTGTCCAAATGAAAATGAACCCTTTTCCCCCTGCAACTTCTCCTGCTAGGCCTTTGACTCCAGCCAAATTGGAACTAACGCCAAACAGTCAACATCCCTCCTCCAATCGTGTTTCACTCCCGCCAGGGAGGAAGCCACAAACCATTCCCAAAATATGTCCCCATCCCAATACTTCCTGCTGCATCTGTAAACAATTGCAAATCCCCTTGAGCAACCCAATCCACCTGCCAAAAGACCATACTATTAAACCACTCCACAAAAACAACCACAATGCTAAATCAGCATGCACCCACTTATTAGCCTCACCCAATGATATTTGCTTTTCCCCCCATTCAACAAAAAGCCCAAGAACCCACAAAAGGAATGACCTGGGTGAACTGCCCGCCATGCAAACTTCAGGAGCCAAAAGAGCTCCATGACATCCTTAATTCACACCTTGTCCTTGGGTTTCCCCACTGAATCTTTTCTTTCAAATGTGTACCTTTGCATCTTGTAAAAACAAAACAAACCATGGTCTGCACCCACTAGCAATCCTAGAAAAAACTGCCTTGCCTGAGCTTTATAACTTCTGCCTTAAAAATGGGACACCCAGTTCCTTGTACATCCCCAAAAACACCCAACTACCTTCCAATGCTCTGTCAAACCCTTCACCTAGTCTTAAGAAGTCATCCAGATAATGTATCACCTCCTGGCAGCCTATCCACTGCTGCCAAATCCAATGGAGAGCAATACTAAACATCTCAAACTAGCACAGGCCGCTGAGCATCCCATCAACATAGCTTTGTCAAAGTAAAATCTAAACCCAACTACCCTGCCCAACAATGGCCACTCAAACTGCTAATAAACAAAGAATGGATACAATATGTACCTTTGCCAACCATGGGTCCATAACTCCCGAATGACCTGCACAGCATCATCCAAAGATGCATAACTGACTTTTGCTTCATCTTCCGAAATAAAATGATACACAGAATTCCCCTCGGAGTAAGATCAATGGTGAATCAAATGAAATTCCCTGCTGACTTTTTTGGAACCAACCCCAATGGAGAAACCTTAAAGCTGTTAAAGTGACAAATATCAAACAGACCCAGTAACCTTTCCATTCCTTCGCCACCAAGTGTTCCAAAATCTCTTCCTTCTCCTGCAAGGAATGCAGATTCCTAAAAATTGACCCCTTCCTTTCACCCCTGATTTAATGGAAAATCCCTCAGAAAACCCATCTATTAATTTGACTGCAACTGTTGAATCAGGAAATTACATGAGATGTTGACACAATACCTGTAGGTAAATTGAACAATTGATCCGCTGGTCTTCCCTTTGACCCACAAAAGGACACCTTGCCCCTCTGCCCCCAAAAATTCCCCATGCCCCTGACTACTCTGAAATCCAAGAAACGATAAAGGTAACCCACCTGATTCAGGCTGCTGTCAATTCAAATGAACCAATGTGCCTTCTCATCTGCCATCTGAACTGCTGAATGCATACCAGCACACTTTGAGCAGGTGTGCAAAAACCTATACACTGCCCATGAGTAACACCCCCACATTAAAGGCCCAGCATACCCCCCTTCCTGACCCCCAATAACGTAAACCCCTGCTATTGGCTCCAAGGCTATCTACCATAATGGCTAACCAGCTGCCAGGATGCCTCACTTTCCAATGCAGCAACTAATCCACCGCCTTCCACTTCCAAAATCACTGATCATACCACAACCAGGCATTCCCCCTCCCCCTCCCACAGATGCTGAGCCTCACAACTCATGAAAAAATAAGACAAAAGGGGTAAGGCCAAAGGTGGTATCCTTCTCCAACTGAACCGCAATTTAATAAATGAAGATTTACACCCAGTTGTCCCGTGTCCTTGGTCACTGTCTACCTATCCTCCTCTGCCCTGAGGCTGCTAAAGCCACCAAAAAACATTACTCTTTGTGGTTTCTGATTCCATCAGACATTGAACCCCATCCACATCAATGAATTCAAAATACTGTCATGCTCCCCCTTCCAGATCTTACCTTTAATTAAAAGTGATATGTAAGGGGGGGGTCAAAGTCTCCCCTCCTCCCTTGCCCCAGGGCCTGCTTAGCTAAACAATCACCTGCCAGATCCCAAAGTCTGACTCAACCTCATGCTGTTGTGTCTCTGCCCCACCAGTGGATGACTCCAAACTCGCTATAATCAAATCTAAACCCTGCTCATTGCCAAAAGCCTCCTTGTGAAACTGTCTCCTTCACTGAGCACCTAACAGTGTATCATTACATGTGACCTCATTGTGTACCTCTCTAGTGGCCGGAAAATCCACTACAACAGCATCCATCACCTGTCGGGTCCACTTCCCTTGGGTCACTGGCTGACCCAAACTCTGTCCTTCCACCATGTGTGACCTCAATGAACACTGCTCCAGCAGCCGACCTGGATTCTGTAGCCACTGGACATTCCACCTCTGCCTCTCAAAGCAATTCTTCAGCTTGCATGATGATAGCTGCCCATTTTTGCCTCAAAGCTTGTGCACCAACCATCCAAGAAAGGAGAAAACAGTATTACTAGAAAAAAGATACAAAAAAAAAAAAAAAATTCCCTTCAAGGTGCATCTTGTATATATAAAGTAAACACTTTAACCAATATGCCACCTTCCAGTCTCCTAATCCCTCGAAATTACCTGCAAACACAACCCTGCTACTCCAGAATTCAATGACAGGTTAATTCCGTTGCAAAAGGCAATGCTATTGACCAATGCGGATATCAAATGTACCACAGGAACTACCGCTCACAGCTTTAATCCTCTGCCCCAACTGCCAAACTGGAATTTAAGTAAATGTTAGGCTAACCATTGTTGCAAGTAATTTTTTACCTAGCTAATTTATTTTTTATATGTGTGAGGCAAATGCTCTCAGCCATGACTAAAGCCCAAGCACACACTTCCTGCAACAAAGACACCTGCACTGTCTCCACAAAAACCCGCTCACTATGGCAAACTGTAACCTGCTGCAAGGAAACCAGGCCTGCCCTTTGCCGCACAAAAGAACAACCCGTCCATCAGTCATCCACAATTCCCTACATCACTGACACCACCATGCTAAAAATGCCATCAAGGAACAATGACCCAAATGAGACAGATTCCAACACTGTCCACATAACAGTTTCATTCAGCTTGGATTAACTTAATTTTTCCTATCATTAACCATTAAATTATTTTCTGCCTCCTGAGGGGTGTTCTTAAACAGTATTGCAAGATTTAAGTTATGAGCATGTAACTTCAAAGCTATCAGTGCCTATGGGCCAGTATAAAGGAAAAGCCCATTGCACATGTAAGTCCCTTATTCAGACCGGGAAATAATTAAACCCAGTATTGGCTCCTAACCAGAAAACATTCCCATATTTTGTGGCCATATCATATCCGGAAGCACTTACTCTGGATGAATTCCACCAACATACCATACCCAAAGAGAAAGGGTGGGGGGCACATATTAAAAAAAAACTTATATTGCACTCACTCTGTACCACCATGCTCAAACTATTCCCCAAGTCTTATCTGTGCTCCAACTACCTACAGGGTCATCTCAGATGTAGCATAGTAGAGAGTCAATTATCTGAGCACTGATTATCCAAAACATCAGTTATCCAAATACAGCCTTTTCCAGTTTTCGGGTACGAAAAATCATAAAGTCTGAATATGTAAACATTATACGTCTTCACTTGTGCATGTTTTTTGACCCTGTAGCCTGCTCATGTGAAAAATATTTGTTACTGTCCACTAGAATCACTGAATGGTTGAAAAGTATATTCCCTGTGTGCAGAAAAAACATGATTTTAGAAGTTTTTTTTAGCCGGTTCAATGTATGATTAATTATCCGAAGAGTTTGATTAGCCAAACTACACTAGGTCCCAATTAGTTCTGATAATCGACTCTCAGCTGTACTTGTCTATCCAAGTCCCCACCAAAATCTGATCCCTTACCCAATTACACTCACACAAAGCCAGTTAAGCCCCCTCCTTGCATTTACATTATTTCCTCCCAGTCCTCCTTCTTTCACAATTTAACCCTTAAATCCCCACCACACTAACTTTTTTCCACTACCATCTTAATTTCCATTACTTTTCCTACCTGACCCTCACCCGAAGATGTCCCTGGACAAATTGGTTTGTTCCCAAACCTCATTTGTCTCTGTAAGTCTGTCTTTCTATTTGATTGGGTCGAACAGTACATGCAATTTTGAGGTATAAAATGTTTAGGTTCAGAATGTATTCACTTTCGAAGTCAGGACTAATTATGTGGAAATTGTCAACACTGATACTCATTAGGAAAGTTTATTTCTCCGGGTTGCATTTAGATTACACGCTATTAGAGATGTCTTACTGCCACAGTTCATGCAGTTATTTTAGTCACTGCCGTATGTTCCTCCTAAAGTTTTCTTCACAAATGGCAGTTTATCCTACTTCTTTTCTTACAATCAGTGAAGATACAGTTATAAGTAAAACAGTAGACAACCTAACCACTCTTGTGGGTTTAGCTGGATTCTCACATATTTGGTATCATATAATCGGACTTTACATCTTAAAATATCTTAGTCATATCACTATGCCATATCACTAACTTATTGTGCAAAGTGGAAAGAGTTATTCATACAAAACATTTTCTTGATCTTGTTATGCATTTTTATTCTTCACTAATGCAACTCAATAGTATTTAACTAATCTCCTTATATACCTAAATGCATTACAGTATTACAAGCTGAGCTTGAGAAAAAAAATGTCTAGTAATAGCAGAGTTTAACACTATTAAAAAAATTCAAAATTTCATAATTCGGTACATTTTACACTGTTGTCATCAACAGAGCTCTGCCTGTAGGGTCAACTGCAGCATAAGGGTGTAAGTCTGAGAGCTGTAATTAGGAAACATAAACACAGCATTCCAATGTGCATTTAATATGCATCTGCTGACTAGGCATTAGATCAAAAACAGAACAAAAGTATTTTCTTCTATAGCTACTATAGACTGGATTGGACTCAAAATTTCAGTATTTATTACTAGACTTTATAAATAATTTAGGCTTACACAACTGCAGCTAGCTAATGATGTTTAAGATAAAAAGTCCACATCCTGCACAGAAACGACTTATATTATGCCCTCAGCAAACTGTCTTACACTAATTAATTAATTAATTAATATATATTTTTTTATTTTTCATGCTATGCCTGACAACCATCAAGCCTTTCCTTATTGACCAGGTATATTTGTTACTCCATCCTAGGTATTCTCCACTGAGTGCTACAGGAGTAGTGTCAGATCCTCCTAGCAAGGCAGCAAAGAAGGCATCTTTATTGTAGCCATTACCCCTTCCCATGCACAGGGGAGAAGATGACCCAATTCACTTGAGGAGCCACTATGCCCCCTTCGTGTGAATGCAAATGGGATGAGGGCTACTGTTTTTGCAGCCTAGCGGCTTGCACCATTCACCTAGAGCTCCCTTTTTGTCACTGCCCTTCTTCCAAGAGATTTTGGCATTGGACTAATCCAGTTTGGTCATCTCCCTCCCCCAAGGATAGGCATACCCGATCTCCAGCACCAGCACCAGTGATCAAACTCGAATCTCCTGGGCCATAGTCAGAGCTCTGTACTAATTATGGTCACTTCTCACACTGCACAAAAATAAACAACTCTAAGAAGAATTCACCTGACCATTTCACCCCACATGAGTTCTACAGACTTCCAGTAAGTAGAATAAATAAGCTAGAAGTGGTTGTTGCAGCAACTGACAGAAGAAAATGAGTCATGTCTAAAAGTAAATGAACACAATTCTTTTACTGTTAGTAGAAAGAGGTTTTCATCTTGTGAAGTGAGTTTACTAAATGAGAGATCCAGCCTTGTTTGGAAATAGATCTATGGAGTTGTGTGATTTAATGTAAAAATGTTCATGCTAGCTGAAATAACTGTATATAAGTGCATTTTGTCTATACACTTCTATAGCAGTTGTTGCCTTTACATATTTACTTAAGGGTATTATATAAAGTGCTTTATATTAATTGCTTTGCATTTTATTTCTATTAATTTATTAATTGCTGTAAAACATTTTGTCCGTAAGAACCTTAATAATGTAAGAAATACTACCGTGACTTGCGCTTGTGTATTTGCACCATCACAACTCAAACAGCCTGGTTGGAATGTCCCCTGGCTGGAATGCTCTTGGATCCAAAGTAACCCCATGTCTTCTCTCCACTCCTTTTTGCAAAACAATAAAATATTTGTTTAAAAGAGCTAGTATGAAAGAAAGTGACCAAATCTGTAAGATACTGACAGTAAGTCATGTAATATTTTACATGATTTACCAGGCTTGCTTTGTTCATTGTTCTCAGATAAAAGCATAAACTTACTGAAGCAGAAATTAAAGTTGCAATGCCACATGATGAAATTGCTTTCATACTTTGTAACAGGATACCAGATATACAAGATAAGAAGTTGGAAAACAATAACTTGTTGTACAGTTTGATTGCCAGTGAGTGGTAAAATGATATGAAGAAGCTATAAAGAGCCCACTGGCACATTTACCGCAACTAGTTGTGTAATTAGTGAGAAGTTATATCTATGCACCAGAAGTCAATGAGTATGCACTGATTAATAAGTAATCAGAAAACAAAGGTGCACTGACTTCCGTAAGATTTGATAGCACTGAATAAACATGTATATTCCCCTATAGTCAGCACAGTTGTATCTTTACACACATGGTTTTCCTCTTTGAATTCTTAAACTTTGAAAGCTACTCAGTGCAGAAGAAAACTAGAGTGTAACAATCCGATGTATTTTTAATTTCAGATACATTTGGAGAATAATCCTTTCATTTTGGAGAATAATCATTTCTTTTTGGAGAAGAATCTTTTCTTGCAGTTTTCACTTGCTTCTTCTAATGTCTTTTTACCTCTCTGTATAATGATATGCTCCTATCCCTGTAGCATAAGCCATCTCAGTCATTATGACTACATCTTATCCATAAAGCTCTGCTAAGCATAATTCCATTTTCCATCTATGTTTTGAGGTTAACTGCTTCTTGAAATAAATGTTGTAGTATGTTCTTGTAGCTGTAAATATGTATAGATATTTGTTTCTTTTTAGCATATTCTTGTAGCTGTAAATATGTTTTGTTCATTTCTTATGAGATCCTGTTCACCTGAGCAGTTCCTGCAAATGGTCCATTGAGATCAGTGAATTACCTCAGTAAATGAATATAAATAAATAAATAATCAAAAAGGACCAAGATGAAGAGCATGAACAATGAATGGGAATGATCAAGGATGGAGTAATCAGGGATATGGATATATTTACAGGGATGGAGTACTCATGGATATGGATATATTTAAAGGGATGGAGTTCTCAGGGATATGGATATATTTACAGGGATGGAATACTCAGGGATATGGATATATTTACAGGGATGGAGTAGTTAGGGATATGGATATAGTTACAGGGATGGAGTACTCAGGGATACTTATATTTTTACAGTGATGGAGTACTCAGGGATACTTATATATTTACAGGGATGGAGTACTTACGGATATGGATATAGTTACAGGGATGGAATACTCAGGGATATGGATATATTTAAAGGGATGGAGTTCTCAGGGATATGGATATATTTACAGGGATGGAATACTCAGGGATATGGATATAGTTACAGGGATGGAATACTCAGGGATATGGATATATTTAAAGGGATGGAGTTCTCAGGGATATGGATATATTTACAGGGATGGAATACTCAGGGATATGGATATATTTACAGGGATGGAGTAGTTAGGGATATGGATATAGTTACAGGGATGGAGTACTCAGGGATACTTATATTTTTACAGTAATGGAGTACTCAGGGATACTTATATATTTACAGGGATGGAGTTCTTAGGGATATGGATATAGTTACAGGGATGGAATACTCAGGGATATGGATACATTTAAAGGGATGGAGTTCTCAGGGATATGGATATATTTGCAGGGATGGAATACTCAGGGATATGGATATAGTTACAGGGATGGAATACTCAGGCATATGGATATATTTAAAGGGATGGAGTTCTCAGGGATATGGATATATTTACAGGGATGGAATACTCAGGGATATGGATATATTACAGGGGGATGTAGTACTTAGATATGGATATAGTTACAGGGATGATAGACTACTCAGGGATACTTATATATTGATGGTGATGGAGCACACAGGATGGATATACAGGATACAGGATAGAGTACTCAGATATATTGTGGCTTTCTCTTACAGAGAGCTTAGCTCTCTAATAACTCTTCTTAATCCTATAACTTGATTTTATATATGTTGTAAATATATATATATAATACTGCTAAAATGTAATTAATAATAATTGTGCTGTATATTTACATTTTTTTATATATTAGGCCTTAGGCTTATTGTACAATGTTGTGTAAATTTTGTTCTGTAAACCTGTATTTCTATATTTTTCTTCTTCCTTTGGTGAAATGTCTCCAATGGGCTGAAAGGCCAAATGGACGTTAACAAAAACGGTTAACAAATAAAAAATAAATAAATAAAATTACAGGAGAATGGATTGATTACATACTTGATATATGTATATTTTACAGGATGGAGTACTCAGCGATATACTTATATATTTACAGTGATGGAGTCAGGGATATATGATATATATTACAGGGGATAGAATACTCAGCTCAGGGATATGGATATATTTACAGGGATGGAATACTCAGGGATATGGATATAGTTACAGGGATGGAATACTCAGGGATATGGATATATTTAAAGGGATGGAGTTCTCAGGGATATGGATATATTTACAGGGATGGAATACTCAGGGATATGGATATATTTACAGGGATGGAGTAGTTAGGGATATGGATATAGTTACAGGGATGGAGTACTCAGGGATACTTATATTTTTACAGTGATGGAGTACTCAGGGATACTTATATATTTACAGGGATGGAGTACTTAGGGATATGGATATAGTTACAGGGATGGAATACTCAGGGATATGGATATATTTAAAGGGATGGAGTTCTCAGGGATATGGATATATTTACAGGGATGGAATACTCAGGGATATGGATATAGTTACAGGGATGGAATACTCAGGCATATGGATATATTTAAAGGGATGGAGTTCTCAGGGATATGGATATATTTACAGGGATGGAATACTCAGGGATATGGATATATTTACAGGGATGGAGTACTTAGGGATATGGATATAGTTACAGGGATGGAGTACTCAGGGATACTTATATATTTACAGTGATGAAGTACTCAGGGATATTGATATAGTTACAGGGATAGAGTACTCAGGGATATTAAGTATTTCTCTTACAGAGAATGCTTACTAGTCCTAGCTCTCTAATCACAACTGTTGATTTTATAACGTGTTGTAAATATGTATATACTTAGCTACTCTGTGTAATTATAATAAGTGCATTGCCTTGTATAATGACTTTTTTTGCTATATCTCCTTAGGCAGTATACTTACTGTATGTAACAATGTTGCATTTTGTTCTGTAAACCTGTATTTTTATCTTCGAGCTTTTCTCCTTGGGTCTCCACTGAAAATGGGCCACAAGGCCAATTGGACAAACCCGGTTAATAAACGTCAATAAATAAATAAATAAATAAATTTACAGAGATGGAGTACTCAGGGATATGAATATATTTACAGGGATGGAGTACTCAGCGATACTTATATATTTACAGTGATGGAGTACTCAGGGATATGGATATATTTACAGGGATAGAATACTCAGAGATATGGATATGTTTATAGCGATGGAGTACTCAGGGATATGGATATATTTACAGGGATAGAATACTCAGAGATATGGATATGTTTATAGCGATGGAGTACTCAGGGATATGGATATATTTACAGGGATGGAGTACTCAGGGATATAGATATATTTACAATAATGGAGTACTCTGGGATATGGATATATTTACAGTGATGGAGTACTCAGGGATACTTATACATTTACAGGGATGGAGTACTCAGGGATATGGATATATTTACAGTGATGAAGTACTCAGGGATACTTATATATTTACAGGGATGGAGTACTCAGGGATATGGATATATTTACAGGGATGGAGTACTCAGGGATATGGATATATTTACAGGGATGAAGTACTCAGGGATATGGATATGTTTACAGAACTTGGTTTTATGCAACTGTGTCTTGGGGGGTATCATCTGTGGGATTAAGAAAAGCTTACCATGATACAGAAACTGTATGTCAGAAAGTTTTTGCACTGTGGCAAGCCTTTCCAAATCAGACAGTGCTCTTTCACAATGCTTTTTCTCCTGGTCTAGGCCATAGCACAGACAGTGGTGTTGATGGGGAAGGCACACACCCATGTAGTAGCCCAGGCTACTGGCTGATCCTAATCAGTCATGTGCCCCCCCCCCCCATCACCACCACCACCACCAGAAATGGCTGTGGATACTGAGTATATGTGTTATATATTTGGGTTATATAATACTGTTAGTTGCCTTTGCTTGCTTACTTGACTAAGGGAATGTTCTAAAGTACTTTACATTTCAATTACTGATTTTTGTCATTATTGTAAAACATATAAAATTGATCATTGTATTGAGTTACATTGTACTATAAGTAATGCAATGGAATGTTTTGTGAAATGACACAGCTTAACTGTCAGAATATGCATTGATGTGTTTTAAGTATTACAGAGACCCATTGTGACCTTAAGAATCATGTAATAAATACATTGCTGCTGAAACCAGATCATTTACCTACAGTTATATATGCAATTATTAGTAGAGATAAAAATATATGTTGCGGTTTCCGAGTCCCATAAATGGGGGCCTCAGGTAGGAGACAGTGTTTGGAAAGGTCACATGTCAGGGATGCCCTCTATCACTGGGACTTTTCCTAATTGCTATTGATACTTTAGACAGAGAATAAGGGAGCACTGATTGAAATAGAACATAATGGGAATACGAAGTGGTATCTCTTTATGTGCAGATGATTGCATGCTGCTATTCGAGACCATAGCTGGTCAGCTTCCTGGGATACTGGAGTTGTTTAATAGGTTTTGGAGAGAATCCCGTTTATGATATAACCCACAGAAATTGGTAGTAATTAAAATAGGAGGATGGTGGAGAGGAAGGAATGCTTAGGTCTATCTGATCCCCAGGAGGAGAAGACTAATGTGGTCACATGGTATATACTTCAATTAACAACATAATTAGTCAGAACTGGAATTAAGGCATAACGTATGTGGCATGTTGGACACAAGGTCACAGAAGCAGGCAGAATCAAAGTCATCTGTGCTTTGATCCTTCCCAGTGTTATACATTTTGGAAGACATATACAAACCAATCCTCCAAGTAAGATCATAGGGGATATTCAACTAGTGTGTGGCAGATTTGTTTGGAGAAGTAGACAAGGGCCGACTGCCTACGACAGACTGGCTGCAAGACAAAGAATGGAAATGCTAGACTTTAAAAAATATGTAAAAGCAAACAATATGGCCCACAGGATGAATGACTGGATTTTGTGTGAAAAATAGTGGAAATGGGAGAGAGCAAAGTAATGCATTAAGTGGAAGAAAGTACTGGCAAATTTGATTCTTAAGTATTTAAAGTATGATGTGCAGTTCATGACTGAGGGGGATCGGACTAGTATGGAATTGTGGCAAAGTTTACCAAAAGAAATAGCAGGAAAAATGTCATGCAGGGAGATGGAGGTGACATGAGGGGATGACAATACAACATATGGCTACCTTTTTCGGCAGTGAAGGAGAAGCATAAACTAGTGAAATGAGATTGGTGGAGTATACTGAGGATTCATCAGAGCAAGCTAGCGGGCATCCAAGTTAGGCAGGAGGAGAAGTATACAGGAGGAGAAAGAGAGGGTAGCACAGTAAAAGAAGTAAGTTTGGAGTCAGGTGCAGAAGAAAAGAAAATGTTTTATATATATATATATATATATATATATATATATATATATATATATATATATATATATATATATATATATATATAAATGGAGCTACTTCATATAGTCAAAGGACTGGAACACAGAAATTCTAAACATCAAGACGAAAATTGTAAAATCTTACAATGTCGAAAATTCATATTATCGTATCTTATATTACTGCACTCCAGTCACTGAAGCTGTGTAAACATTTAAAAGGGAGGTATGCCTTTAAGACGTTGTACTGCATACTGCAAATCAAAGCAAAAAAAAAAAAAACAAACAAAGACTATGACGGATGTTACTTTTGCAAGCCCAGATTCTACTGGACAGCTGTATACCACAACGTTTTTACAAAAAGGTAAACCAGAGCTATCAACAGCATGTGACTACATATGTTGAATAGAGATCACGCCAAACTTAACAGAATATCTGTCCATTTAGAACAGCATACACAACAAAAGCATACCTTCTTAACATTTTTGCAGGGGAACAAGCTCCCCCTGCACCCCCACATCCCCTGCAAATTATATATACCAACTCTAATGTCACACTATAGTGGGGGAAAAGAGTAGATTTACCAATCCTCAGTGTACCATAATCTCCAATGAAAACCGTTAAGGAAGCTATAATTTTGTCCTGTATGCTGTAATTCTTTTAAGTATGAGGAGTGGAGAAGAAGTGTTTGGTACCAATTGTTAAGAATAAGGATGATGTGCAGAGCTGTAGTAACTACAGAGGGAAACAATTGATCAGTCACAGCATGAAGTTATGAGAAAGAGTACTGGAAGCTAGGTTAAGAAGGGAGGTGATGATTAGTGAAGAGTAGTATGGTTTCATGCTGGGAGAGAGCACTACAAATGCGATGTTTGCTCTGAGAGTGTTGATGGAGAAGTATAGAGAAGGTTAGAAAGAGTTGCATTGTGTCTTTGTGGACTTAGAGAAAGCATATGATTGGGTGCCTAGAGAGGAGTTATGGTATTGTATGAGGAAGTCGGGAGTGACAGAGAGGTATGGAAGAGTAGTACAGGATATGTATGAGGGTAGTGTGACAGTGGTGAGGTCTGTTTCAGGAGTGATGAATGCATTTAAGGTGGAGGTGGGATTACATTAAGGGGGAACACTATAGCAGAGAAAATGAAAAGTGAAAGGAGGTGTGAATGTGGACAGGGGTACTAGAAATGATGAAATTTTTAAATGAATTGGGGCCCATAAGAGATACGTACAAAAGCAGGTTCATAGGTGCTATATAATGCCGGATAAAGTATTTTGAGAAGGTTGGCAACCATCTACTGCACATTGAAGATCTGGAGAGGAGAATGCAGATCAAATACATATGTGATGGGCATATAGGGAGGTTATACCCATATGGAGGAAAGCTAGGAAGACCTGGAAAAAACTCTTGGAGATGAATATACCAGAGGGGTATTATTTCTGATTACTATGTGTAATGAATAGGAGGGGATAGCATTGAGAAAACAAATTAATGCAACTGTTACCTGGAGAGGTAAGTAGTATAATTGCCAAAACTTGGAAAGAGGATAAAATGGAAAAAAATACACAGAATGAGGGAATGCTATGGATGCAAAGATTTATGGCAAGGGCGCAAAGGTTGTCTCAAAAAAAACTCATGACAGGAGGCGAAAGATGGAATGATTAGATAAGGTCTGTAAAAAAGGGAGGGGAGGGAGAAAGGAACATTATTTTGCTGTAGATTAAGAAGGAAAGTATGCTGATGCAAACTTGGGAGATGAAGGGCCAAACTTTATAGAGTTGGCCCGGTGCAAGCAATAGTACAAAGTAAAATGGGGAAAAGAGCTACAGAGGCCTGGAGACAGACCACAAATGGCAAAACAGTGTGAACTATGTATCAGGATATACTGGGGAGAGGCGGAATTAAGTAAAATTTGGAATGTTGAGAGTTATTTGGCTGAAGAAAAAGAAAAGATTTGATGTAGTTCATTAGTATATTATCTTAAAATAACTGTACTGATGGAAAGTATTTTAATACTATATGATATTAAAAGGCTATATCATCAGAATGCAATTTCTCTCTTTGTTCTAACACAATAATAAAAATAATAAAGAAAAAAAAGTAACAATTTTGCCATCTAGAATGTTTTACATCAATACAGCAGTCATTTTGATCTATATGATGGAAATAAAAATCCTACGAGCTGGGGAAAAAAAGAGCTACACACAAGGTAAAGTATTACCAACATAGACATCTATTTTTCTTCTTTTGTTTCTCCCCTGGTATCATTCTCATAGCTCACCCAGTGTGTCACGTCCATGCTGGGTCTACCAGACACTCCAATTACCCCCCCACCTAGTATAAAATCTTAAGTCAGGGCCGGTATGGAACCTAGGGGCATCCTGGTTGTCATATTGTCCAATGATTAGCCAGGGACGTGTTCTACTTTAAGACCTACCACGTTCCTTCTTGACTTGCATATTTGGCTGGCTTCAGGGTATGTGCAATTGACAGACTACACTGCCCTGCCTCCATATTTATATACTGGGCTGCCATAGGCAAGCTGTCTCACCCCTTTGACCAAGCACATTATAGTTGGTTTTCCAGCCTTGGTCAGGAAGCTGCAATTGCTCTGATTGCCCCAGCCACACATCACCATCCTCCCAGTATGGGCACACCCATCCTCCCTACCACCCTGTTAGTTATCAGAGCCATTAAGTGAACGTGGGTCGAATGGGCTGTAGTCGAGGCTTTATCCCTGCCTCTGGAGATATAGGACATTTTGAAGTATGCATCTGTATCATCTTTGTGGCTAATAATAAAGTATATATTTCCTAAATTTATTTAAAAATATAGATCAATGTAGCATTTACTGTGATGAAATATGCAGGTAGAACCTGAACACAGTTAAAAGGACTCATGAAACCATCTGTGAAAGTAATTGCTAAGTACTTATATAAAACTGAACATTCTTTCATATTTATTAGGCAAACAAAATTAAAAACCAACTTAAGGTATACTGGGTCTTTACAAATGAGCATATAGCTACCTTCAAATCAGTCTGTTCAGTCAGAGAGTCCTGCACCTCTGAAAAATATACTGCAGTGGTGGTTGTTAATAATTTTATTACCTAGAAAATCTAGACAAAGGCTGAAGGGTAGGATACCAGCAGTGCTATTTGCAGAGAGCTGCCAATAATCTCCATGACAGTTCACAGTGACTACGTGGTGGCTGGCATGTTTAACAGATAGCAGTGGATCAGTAACCTAGTCATAATATTTAAGAAGTGGTTACTGTTACTATTGTTTTTTTTAAAGAACATGCTCTTACATTTGTAGCCTTGTTCTATCAATTGCTCAAACATTTAATGGAAATCAAATGTCCTGATGGAGATCACTCTGTGCATATTATTCATTCCCGAGTGATATAATGCCTTGTGCTGACTATTAAAATGTGCCATCGGTACAGAAATTACAGGAAAGCTTGTTAATCACAAATTCCATTTATTTAGCAGAGATGTAACAATACTTATGTCATTAGTAAGAATGTTAACTAAATCCCTTACCCAGTCTTTCAATTCTTCTATCCCCAGTGATGAAAAGTGTAGGTGGCAGGAGAAGGAATGAGAGATAACAGAATGGGACAAGAATACATATTCATTGCAATTATAACAAGATGCTGAAGCAGATATATTCCAAAACTGATTTTGTTTCTTGTATTTCTAAATTTATTTATTCACTTATTTATTTTAACTTATTTTTTAATATATATTTTTTTAGCTGGGCAGGAAGATTCATATTTTGATCTTGTTAAACTCTGAAAGAAATGATGACTAAGGCAGTTACCATAACTGATAGTATCACTAAATCATGTCCTTTCACATAATAAATCTCATCACACAGCAGAAATGAATAGGCTTGTCTGAAGTATAAAATCTGATAATGCATAATCATGTTAGCTATGCTTTTATTTCCTAGATATTGATATGTGGGTGGTATGCAAACATTAAAAAAAAACAAGGAAATACACAAAAGGATTAGTCATTTCCTTTTCTGATCATCAGCACTGATATCCTCACAGATGAAGTCTTGAGTGGAAATATCTAAGCATGTCTCTCTAATTTACATAGTTGTACTTTCCTGAATTTTTGGACTTTAGATGCATTTTTCATATGGAAGCAATGTATTCATATTGACAATAAAGTGTTAGGTTTGGCAGAGTTAAAAATTAAATTCCAGCCTACAAACTGCATTTTCTCTGTTAGCTTATCAATTTAATCAATTATTTTTAATTTCCTCTAAGAATTTAAAATGTAATTTATCATGTATCACAGAAGATAGATATTATATTTTGATATTACCATTATTGTTATTTATCAATTGATTGACTGATTTTTGCTTTACAGCAAAAGGCCATTAAAACCCACCACATTTTTCTTCCATAAACCAGACATGAGAGCATCAGGTCTGCTCCCTATCATTAACAATGGGGACACTGACTTGAGTGAAGGCCAATCTGTGTAAGCTGTAATCCAGATAGGCATGGAGGTGGCTTTACTAGGGTGGCATCTAGTCTATTAGCCTTCCTTGTATCCTACTGTTCACTGAATGGTTTACCTTTTCCCCTGTACAGAGCATTCCAGCTGACAGAAGGCACATAGGTGAGAAATTATATCATTACCGACCCCTTCAAAACCCATGAACGGTTTGCCAGTCTTTTGTTATTGTTACACCCTTCACTTTCTGAGAGCATAGAAGGAAGCCTTCATTAACATGCACCGTGTGGCATTAATGAGAAGTCTTAACTCCATCATTAGTGGCTGACATAAACACCTGCGTTACTGCATGGTCATACAGTGCCTTCCACATGTGCAAGTATGCAACCAAATACATACTAATGAAAGCTAAAAGAACACATAAGGCCGGTGGTAATCTTCAAAGAATTTATGTAAGCGCTTTCGTTGAACAAGCAACTTCTTCAGACACAGGACAACAGTTAAACATTCAATTTAAAATATTCCAAAAGGCAATGACATCAGCAATAATGTCAGCAGGAAATTACATCAGCAATAATGACATCATAAACAATCCCATACTTATAAAAATAAATATAAATAAAAATATGTTGTTTGTACAATACTACTATGAATAAAGCTATAATATTAAACAAGAATAGTTTATATACACCAATTGTAAAATAATGCCTCCCAAACAAAACTTATTCATCCTTGAAGTGCTTTTAACTTTAAAATACACTTCAAAGAGGAATACTCATTGAGACCTGGATAGGCAGAAACATTAATTTTCAACTGCCAATACAATTCTCTACTTTCCAAAATTAATTGCCATGGGCCACCTCTCTTGTTTTTTGTAACCTGCTCCAATAACCGTGTATTCAAAGGAGTGATCCTCATGTTCCATGATATGTCTAGCCAAAGCATTGTTGCCATTACGCCTACCAATACTGTATTGGTGCTCATAAATTCTCTCCTTAAGATGTCTCTCAGTATTACCAATATAAAATGCAGCACAGTATTGGCATAAGGCAATGTAGACAACCCCAACACTTTCACAATTAAATCTGGCTTTCAGATAATAAATGGCGTCAGAAATGCAGAACCTATTTGACACCTTTATAAGATGGCAACTTCTACAGCACCCACATTTGAACATACCACATCTGACACTGTGATAAACATTCGTGTTTTCTAATAAATTCTTCAGATTAAGGCCACATCTGAATATCATACTGGGACCATCAGGCAACCTGTTTCTGACTGAAACATCTTCAGTTAGTAAATATCAGTTCTTAGTGAGTATATTCCTCAGTTGTCCAGTTTCTAACGAATAAGGTGTGCTAAATTTCAGTGTATAATTCACACTATCAACAGATGTAGTCATCTCATCAGGGGCATGTATATGAGTGTTGTCAGGGGTAATTGATTCTCCACCCAGCAAAGGTTTAAACCAACCAGACCACCTCTTGACAACTACCTCATCAATGATAGTGCTTAAAAGATCATCCGGGTGGGACCTAGCTGAAAACATCTTTCTCAAATGTCCACATTCCAACAAAAAATCATCATTGAGGGTGACCATTCTGGCCGCCCTCACTAACTGACCCTTAACCACCGCCTTTTTCTGACAAAAGTAGTGGTTACTCTTGAAATGTAAAAAATTATTCGACTATGTAGCTTTCCTAAAAATTCTGGCTCCATGTCTCAAATTCACATAGTCCTTAACAAGAAAAATGTCCAAATAAGAGATGAAATCAACACCAAATTCAAAGGTGAAGTTCAAGAAATCAGTTAAACTGGAAATATCTTCCACAAACATCATAGCTTGTTTTTTTCACCTTTAAAGATGATAAAAATGCCGTCCAAAAATCTGGTGTACCAGACAACATGTTGTTTAAAGCTATCACATTTGAACAAATATTCCTCCTCCCAAAAGGCCATCACACTATTTGCAAAACTCCCTCCACAAAGGGAACCCATCGCTACCCCTAATTTTTGCAAATAGTAACAATCATTAAAAAAGATGAAGTTATTTGAGAGGACAATGTCAAGTCGATACTCAATTAAATCTATCTCCTGTCCCGGCGAGCCCTTTTTCAATAAAAATTCTATGACCCAAACGATGCCCAAAGTTTGAGGTATCACAGTATACAAATCCCTAACATCTATAGTTAGGAAATTGTAGTCAGCTACAAAGGTCAGGGAGTTCAAACATTTCAGGAAATCCCTGGAGTCGTGACATATTTGAGGTACAGTTTTCAAATATTTCTGCAAAAGACTGACAACATATTTTGCACAGCCATACATTAAACAATTTCTCCCATTAACAATAGGGCACAATGGTGGATTGACTTCACTTTTGTGGAGCTTAGGAAGTCCAAATATAGTTGGAATGATGGGAGAAAGAATGTTCGGATAGTTAAAAATACTTATATCTACCCTAGAATCAATGAGTAAGTCATTAATGTGAGATCTAACATGTTGACATGCCCCATTATACCCATTCAGTGAACATTCAACATAAGCGTCAGAATTCAATATATCCAAAATCTTGTTAACATAGTCATCTTGATTCATAAAAACAAGGCCACCCCTCCTTATCTGGCTTTAACATCCTAACATTAGCATTCTTAAGTTCATTTAAAGCATAAATCTGATCAGTGGTAGCATTAACATCTGCAAGCATTCCATTATTGCAACATAAAGCATGCCTGATGTCCAACTCACAAACCTTTTCAAACCCAGCAATAGTGTTGTGCAAGACAGGATTAAATACACTAGGCACACAGAAATTCTGTAGTACAGACTCATTATTGCCTAATAACAACATTCAATTCAATTTACGAGTGAAGGTTTTTAAATCAACTAAGGTACCTGCCAAATCAGCTCTTCTAGATGGTATGAATGTAAGTCCCTTAGCTAAAAAGTCAATAAGCTGTGGAAAGGGAATATAGGAAGAGAAATTATATATTTTAAAGTCACCTGAAGAATTCATTGCAAACTGTGGTCCAGGTAATGCATTGGAATTAGAAGTGGAAGTATCTACACAATGCACTACCTTCTCCTTCTGTTGTTCCTCTTCTGTTGTCTGTTGGTTACAGGGTGAGTGTTCGTAAACTGAATATCCTGTCTCACAGGATTCTGAAAACCCTGATTTCCACTGTTGTCAGAAGGGCCTTCATTTCCAGCATTAACAGAACGCTCATGAAGCCGTTCGCTATGCCGTATGTCAGGGATGGCATTCTCATGAATATTCATGTTGTTTCCAGTCCTGAAAGCAACCAAAGGGCTGTTAGTGGTGTTCAGAGAATTATTAGCACACCTTATAGGTTTATAGGTTCATAGGTAGGTACTAGGCTATCTGCCCGAGGGCGTTTATAAGCCTAGCCAGAGTGTGTCAGCTTCCACCGCCCCATTGATTAACTGATCCTCTGTCAAGCAGAGCCAGTGAAGAGATCCCAGAGGTGTATTTTCTGTTATCCATCCACTCATCAAGGTTTCTCTTGAAGAGTGTTAGTGAGGGGCTCTGCCTGATGTAATTTGGAATTTTGTTCCAAAGAATGGGGAGTCTCTATGACAGGAATCTATCCCTCCAGCATGTTCTATTTATTGTTGTGGCAAGGTTTATCTCACTAGACATGTGGCTTGCAGTGACTTGGATTTCTTTAGGTGGAGCATGTCCATCAATTCTGAGTTGGACATGGCTTTGTAAGTCAGACAGAGATCACCTTTGAGTAATCGATATGCCACTGAGTACAGCCGGAGTTTTTTCAGTCGGGCTGCATAGGACATATGTTTGAGGCCAGTAATCCTCTTGGTGAGGTACTTTTGTGGTCTTTCCAGCTGTTGGAAGTGTCTTGTGAGGTACATCCCAAATGGGGCATTGTACTCTATAATGGGTCTAATGAGTGACGAGTAGAGGGGCACTATCACCTCTTTATTTCTAGATGCAAACCCTTTAGTAATTAGATGGGCCACATAGAAGGAGTTCCTAAGTACTTTGGCAATATGATTGTCAAAGGAGAGATTACTATCTACCTGGGTCCCCAGATCTCTTATTACCTCTTCTGTAGTAAGGGGACTGCCACCTATGTGGTAATTTGTGGGTATTTGGTTTTTCCCAAATGGGATGACTATGCATTTTTTGGCATTTAGCTTGAGGCCATGACTTTGACACCAGGTGTCCATCTCAGTAAGGCTCTTTTGGAGGATGTCCGGGTCAGCCGGAGAGTCAATTATGGCTCCCAGTTTGCAGCCATCGGCGAACTTGGTTAGCCATAGTCCTCCTGTGTTTGCCTGTACTTCTGAGAAGTATATGCTGAACAATAGGCGTCCCAGGACCGAGCCTTGTGGGACACCACTTGTGACTGGTTTAAAGTCGGACCTGGAGCCCGCTATTCTTACCGTGTGAGTTCTGTCTGTAAGCCAGTTGGCAACCCATCTCATGATGTAGGGGTTTATGCTCAGGCAGGTGAGTTTTTCTCTAATACCCGAGTGGGGAATGGTGTCAAAAGCCTTGGTGAGGTCAAGGTAGGCTGTGTGAAACCACCTTTCCCTCATCTATGGCCTTGGTGACTGTCTCGAAGAAGTCAACCAGGTTTAGTAGGCATGATGTGCCCTTAACAAAGCCTAACTGGGTCGGGTCAAATGTTTGGAGGTTCCCAATGTTTTTGTTAATGAGTTCCATGATAATGCACTCCATAGCCTTGCAGACCAGGCTAGTCAAGCTTATCGGTCGATAGTTACCAGGGTCAGTTGTGGCCCCTCCTTTGTGGACAGGAATAACTGTTGCTTTGTGCCATTCTATGGGCATGTAGCCTGTGGAGAGGCTGAGGTTGAACAGCGTGTTTAGGTGGGGGGGTTAGTTCGTTCTGTAGTTCGTGCAAGATGCAGCCTGGGACACCATCTGGTCCCATTGATGCTGTGTTTTTGCCTTTTGAAAGGGCTGTTTTCACCTGTGCATCTGTGATTTTTGGGACACTACACTTTTCTGGTATTGTTGTGAGCCCTTTTGGAGGTGAGAGGGGGGTGAAGTTTTCACTGAATCTATCTGCCAGGATGTTGGCAATATCAGTAACTTCAGTATATTTTGTGCTATTTTGCACTAGTTCAGTGCATATCTGTGAGTTGCCACTTAGATTCTTGACATAGCTAAAGAAGGCTTTGTGGTTATCTTGTGAATCCTTGGCAATTTTTCTTTCGAAGTTAGCCTTGGATGATTTCATGAGGGACCTTAGTTTCTTACTGATACTGATCAGGGTTGTCTTTCCTTCTTGGGATTTGCTTTTTTTCTGAACTAGTTTCCTCCTTCTATTGTATAGCCTGTTTATTGCAGGGGTCCACCAAACTGGTTTCCTTCTCTTAGAGAAGTGAGTCTTGGTTTTGCTAGGGATGACACAATCCATGCATCCTTGTAGGTGCTCATAGAGTGCATTTGTAAAGGTTTCTGCATCTTTAGTGTGGGGGCTGTGAAACTTACCACCTCTGTCTTAAGTAAGGTAAAGTTTGCTTTAGAAAGGTTTTTTACTGTGGTTTCCTTAGTTGGGGGTGGTGGTGGGGTGTGGACATTCAGAGTGATTAGTTTATGGTCTGATCTAACCAGTGACGGGCTGACCTCCGGTGTGGAACACCTGTCGCCCATGTTAGTGATGACCAGGTCCAATATGTTTTCACCTCTGGCAGGGGAGTTTACCAGCTGATCCAGGGTGTTTGAATGGATGAATTCCAGGAAGTGCTGTGCCTGGGAATTTGTACTCAAGTAGTTTTCCCAGTGAATGGTAGGGTAACTGAAATCACCCAATATCAGGGTGTTCAGTAGGACTTTCATGTTTTCCAGTGTCTCCAGAAAGGTGGAGTGGTGGTCCTGGGTCATGGAGGATGATCTGTAGCAGGCCACAATTTGCAATGCAGATTTGCCCGATGTTAGTTGCACATGGATGCTGTGCCACTAACCTGGAGGTGTAGGTATCCTTGAATATGGATACATCCCCTCCTTTTGTGTTTCGGTCCATGTTCTGTGGCCAAAATGTGTGGTATGAGTTGTAGCTCGGTAGTGCTGTGGTGCTCTCTGGAGCCTTGAACCAGGTTTCAGTTACTGCATAGATGTCGACATTCTCCATACTCAGGAGTGCTTCGAGCAAGTGCATTTTTAGATTTAAACTCCTGGCATTGAGTAGCATAACCCTCAGTTTTTTGTTAATTGCGCTGTTTACAGCGGTGGGTTTGACTTTTGAGCCTTGTCTAAAAAAGGCACTATGGGGGCAGCAAGAACCTTGGCCAGTATTTGAAAGCCTAGGGGTGACAGTTGCAAGCCATCTCTTGCGAAGCAACGCGGCTTGTCGAGCATGTCATCCCAGGCTGACAGACACTGGATCCTCTTTGAATGACACCAGAAGCTTATTGATATTTTTTTCTTTATACTGAGGTATCATTCTTGGTGAGGAGAGGATGCTACTCAGGGTCAGGGTCATACCAGCCTGGGCTGCATGATCAGAGAGCTCTTCCATCTCTCTCTTTTCATGTAGTCCAGGGAGGTACATCTCAGGTCATTCACACCAACAAGAACAATGACCAAGTCATATTTGTACTTGTTCTGGAGTGACCTGAGTGCTTGTGTTATGTGGTGGATTCTGGCTCCCGACAGGCAACTAACAGTAACCTTCTGCTTGTCCAGCCTAGTGAGTGGGACGTCAGTGTGCCTGACTATAGAGTCACCTATTACTAGTGTGTTAGGTATGTTATTTTGCCTTAAGGGCTGTGGTTGTGTGGCACACTGATTTTGTGTTTTATGTGTTGTCTGGTTTGTGACGGGAAGTGCAGGTTGTTTGGGTGTCTGCTTTGGAGGTCTCTGATACTTTTGCAGGTTTTTATTTAGAGCCTCCGAGTATGATTTTGTGTATTTATGTGTATTTTTTGCCAGTGCTGTTTTAGTAGTTCTGTGTGTGGCTGGAGGTGTGGTGCAAGTATTAACCTTCTCCTCCTGACTGTCTTTTCCAGTCTTGGGTGGAGACAGCTTAGCTTCCAGTTTGACTGTATAATTGCATCTCTCGCATATGTCATATGAGGAGAGGGTTGTCTGTGTACATGAGGCAGTTGTAACATTGCCTCAGGATACCCAGATTCACCAGCTGGACTGGAGAGTGCACCTGAAGTTGCCCTTTGGTCATCCCTGAATAGTAGGGTGAGCTGCTTAGTCGCTTGGATGGTGAGGTTTGAATAAAGAGCCTTGCCCTGCTGGGCAATCAGTGTCAGGGTATATTAGTGCTTGCTATTAGGTCTGAGAAAGTGCTGGGATGTAAGATGCTTTTTGAGTGCTTAGGTTGAGAGTTGGACTAGTTTAAAGGGAAAAACTGAAGAGGAGACTTAGTGGAGCCAGGAATAATTTAACCGTAGCTAACCAGCACTGCCCAGTGCGCAAAACTGTGCAAACGTGGCTTTTATAGTAGGGAAATGAAAGAGATAGAAATTCGCCCAAAACGACCAATAAGCTACTAACTTCTGGGCTGGAACCAGACCTCCAGTAACAGATAGGTTGATCAAAGCTCCCCCTCTCACAGGTGAACAGAGAATTTTCCTTCTATCCAAGTAAGGTATGGGCAACTCAGAAACTAGTATCACAGCCCTGAATTCAGCACTAGCCTGAAAACTAGACTATACTAGCTTAGAAAGGCGGGAATCAAGAAATGTTTTTGTTTTTTTTTTTTAAATGATAAGGCAAAAACAGTAAAATATACACTTAAAACAGCTTTAAATGACTACAAACGACCAGAAAAGGCAATCACACAGTAGTGTGTAGCCTACAACAGTTAAACAAATTATTTAAACAAAAAAAACAACTTTTTAAAAGTGCAGGCAGTCACATAAGTACAATATGTGAAAAAACAAGCTTTTAAATCACAATAAACAATGGAAAATCTGTGTTTAGGTGGAAAACAGTTAAGTACAGCAAGAAAGTACAGAAAACTGATACTTGATCACTCCAAAGTCTCTCTTCTAAGTTAGAAGTCTTGTATCAGTTTAAGGCTTTCTAGTGCTACCCAGTAGGTTAGTTACAGGAAAGACGGGAAACAAGCGCAGATATAGCCTTTTAAACCAGAAAGTTGAAAGAGATGGACAAACTGTCCAAATGGTCAATAAACTACAATTTCTGGGCCAAGAACCTCTCCTCTCATGGTAGACAGGCTACCTAGTGCTTACCATTCCCACTGATAAGCTAGAAGGCTTTCTTCCAACACAGAAAGGCTTGCGGGGCTCAGAAGCTTACCAACAGTCCTGGATACAGCAACTCTGTATCTGGACTAGGATAGTTACAGGAATGGTGGGAAACAAGTGCAAGTGCGGCTTTTAAACCAGAACATTGAAAGAGATGGAAAAAAATCTGCTCAAATGGCCAATAGCTACAGTTTCTGGGCCAGGAACCACTTCTCTTGTGGTAGATAGGCTACCTGATGCTTACCCCTCCCACAGATAAGCTAGAAGGCTTCTCTCCAACACAGAAGGGCTTGGGGGGCTCAGAAGTTTACCAACAGTCCTGTATACAGCAAATCTGTACCTGGACTACACTAGTTATAGGAAAGGCAGGGACAAAACGCAAAAAGGGCTTTTAACCAGAAAGTAGAAAGAGATGGAAAAACTGCCCAAACAGCCAATAAACTACAATTTAAGGGCCAAAACCCACTAGATAGGCTACCTAGTGTTTACCACTCCCACTGATAAGCTAGAAGGCTTCCCTCCAACTCAGAAAGGCTTCTGGGGGACTCAGAAGCTTACCAACAGTCTTGGATACAGCAAGTCTGTTTCTGGACTTGACTAGTTACAGGAAAGGCAGGAGTGTCAATATTCACCAAGGATATTCACACCACCAGGCTAGTTGGCCAACACAATGTGTCTGAAATTCTCCAAGTGCAACTAACACTAGGTAAGGCTGCAATCCAAATTGTAGCTTGCTACAGACCCCCACCATACCCCAAGATTCTCACTACACCTTTCTAAACATACTGGAAAATATTAAGATAGAACCAAACACCCTAATACTGGGTGATTTTAACTACCCTGCCATTAACTGGGAAAACTACTCATGTCCCAACACCTTTGCGCAACGGTTCTTGGAATTCATAAATTCCAACGCCCTGGATCAACTAATCCATAGTCCCACCAGGGGCTCCAATATCCTAGACCTGGTCATTACCAACATGGGAAATCAATGCTCCATACCTATGGTCACCCCCTCGTTAGTCAGGTCTGACCATAAGCTAATCACCCTTAACATCCACATCCCACCCCCACCCCCTAGTAAAGAAACCACCATAAAAAACTTCTCCAAAGCCAACTTCATGCTACTCAAGTCAGAAGTGACAAAATTCATGACACCCATGCATACGGGAACTGAAAGTTTAACTGCTGAATCCTACACTAAGGCACTGTATGAGCACATCCACTCATGCATGAATCGTGCCATCCCAAATAGAACCAAAATGCTCTCATCCAAAAAAAGAAAGCCAATCTGGTTGTCCCCTGCCATAAACAAACTTTAAAACAAAAGGAAGAAACTTTTGCAGAAAAGAGGAAAATCCCAGGATGCAAAAAACTCCCTTACTAGCCTCAGTAAGAAACTGAGATGCCTCATAAAACCTCCAAAGCTAGTTACAAAAATAAAATTGCCAAAGATTCCAAAGACAACCACAAAGCATTCTATAACTATGTCAAGAATCTAAATGGCAATGCTCAGATCTGCTCTGAGCTAAAACAGAATGGCATTAAATATACTGATCCGAAGGATATTGCCAATATCCTGGCAGATCGATTCAGTGCCAACTTCACCCCCCCTCACCCCCTAAATGGCCCATCTTAATACCGGAAGATTGCCAAATTCCAGTAATAACGGCCACACAGGTACAAACGCACTCTCTAAAGCCAAGAATACAGCATCCATGGGACCAGATGACATCCCGGGCTGTGTACTACATGAACTACAATATGAACTGGCACCTCACCTAAGTGTCATGTTTAATCATAGTCTCACCTCAGGTTTCATGCCCACTGAGTGGCACAGAGCTACAGTTATCCCAATCCACAAGGGGGGATCCACCTTGGATCCCGGAAACTACCGTCCCATCAGTCTGACAAGCCTTATCTGCGAGGCCATGGAGCGTATTATCATGGAACTTATAAACAAAGACATTGGCAACCTTCAAACACTGGACCCCACACAGTTTGGGTTTGTGAAGGGCCGATCTTGTCTCCTGAACCTGATTGACTTCTTTGAATCAGTCTCCAGAGCCATGGACAAGGGTAAGGTGGTCCACACAGCCTATCTAGACCTTGCCAAGGCCTTTGACACCATCCCCACTCTGGAATCATAGATAAACTTACTAAGTTGGGCATTAATCCCTATGTCACCCAATGGGTTGCTAAATGGCTTACTGATAGAACCCACACTGTAAAAGTAGCCGACTCCAAATCCAGCTCCAGACAATTGACAAGTGGAGTACCTCAGGGTTCAGTCCTGGGGCCGCTCTTGTTTGGCATCTACTTCTCTGAAGTGCAGGTCAACACTAAGGGACTCTGGCTAACAAAGTTTGCAGATGACTGCAAACTGGGAGCCATTATTGAATCCCCAAATGATGTGGATACTCTACAAAAGGGCCTTACAGAAACAGATGCTTGGTGCCAGAGCCATGGGCTCAAGCTCAATGCCAAGAAATGTATTGTTATCCCCTTTGGGAAAAAACATGCATCCACGAATTACCATATAGGTGGCAGTACACTAAACACAGAAAGTGTGATAAGAGACTTAGGGACACAGGTGGACAGTGGTCTCACCTTCGATAACCACATCGCCACAACAGTCAGGAAATACTTCTATGTGGCACACCTCATCATGAAGGGCTTTTCATCCGGAAAAAAGGAGGTCATTGTCCCACTGTACTCATCCCTCATTAGACCCATTATAGAATACAACGCCCCATTTGGTATGTACCTCTCAAGACATCTGCAACAACTGGAAAGGCCTCAGAAATACCTCACTAAAAGAATCACAGGCCTAAAGCAGATGCCCTACGCTGACTGTCTTAAAAAACTCCAGCTATACTCTGTCACATATTGTCTACTCAGAGGCGATCTCTGCTTAACATACAAGGCCATGTCAAACCCAGAGCTGTTGGACATGTTACACTTAAAGAAATCCCAATCCCTCAGAGCTACACGCTCCAGGGATCTAAACCTTGTCATCACAATAAACAAAACATGCTGGGGGGATAGGTTCCTGACCCAGAGACTCCCCAGACTCTGGAATAGATTGCCCATACATGTCAAGCAGAGTGCCTCTTTGGACCTCTTCAAGAGGAACCTTGACGATTGGATGGGAGAAAGGAAATTCACCCCAGGGATCACGTCAGTCGCCCTGCTAGACAGGGGTCCAGGAAAGTAAATAATGTGGGAAGAAATAGCCAGGGAATTTTTATGGCTAGGCTTGTATAGGCCCTAGGGCTGATAGCCTAGTACCAATCTATGAACCTATGAACCTATGAAACAAGCTTATAATTTTTTTTTGTTACAGAAAAGCAACTCAAACAGCAGTAAATACAATTCAAATTGTAGTGCAGGCCAGCACACCCAAGTGTTTAGAAACACTATAGCAAATACATTTCAAATAAATGCAATTAAATTAACAAATGACTAAAAACAAGTGAAGAAGTCAGTAAATTAGAATGCTAATAACAAGCAGTAATAAGTGCAGAGTAAGAGAGACTGAACAGAACAGCATGCAGAAGAGCAACTAAGACAGTTACAGTAAAAGCAGCTGAATAACTATATATATATATATATATATATATATATATATATATATATATATATATTTTTTTTTTTTTTTTTGAGGGAGGGAACAGAGCAAGATTAAAAGGCTACAGAGGTTGTCCTTCCCAAATGCTCTCTTTATACACAGTAGGAGTGCCTGAAATCAGAATATGATCTCATTGCACTCAGCTGAGTGAGCAAATGAAATGGGCCCAGAAGGAGTATCCAAATACAAATCTACAAGAGGGGTGGGCAATTTCAAAGCCACCAGCATTAACACCAAAAATAGAACAGGGAGGGTGGGTGAGGAACGAACTGTAGAGAGACAGCCACAACTTCCGTTGAGTTAATATTCAGTAAAAAAACACAAATAAATAATTTAAATAAAGTACTATATGCAAAAGAGTAGATAAAAGTGTACTTAAATTCACTTATACATCCAGCTGATTTCAGGTAGATGTTAGCCAGCCAAAGCTCTGATATTAAGCAGAGATAACTCAAAATGTATCACTTATAAAAGGCAAGACAAAATGTCAGTGATAAGCTGAAACTACCCCAAGCTGCTATCAATGGCTACAAAGAAATTCTAAAAAGTACTCTGTAGAGAGACAGCCATAACTTCAGTTGAGTTATTATTCAATGAAAAACACAAATAAATGAATTGAATACAGTACTATATGCAAAAGAGCAGATAAAGGTGTACTTAAATTCACTTATATGTTCACCTGATTTCAGGTAGATGTTAGCTGGCCAAAGCTCTGATATTAAACAGAGATAACTCAAAATGTACCACTTATATAAGGCAAGACAGAATGTCAGTGATGAGCTAAAGCTACCCCCCACTGCTACCAGTGGCTACACAGAAATTCTAAAAAGTACTCTGTAGAGAGACAGCCACAACTTCAGTTGAGTTAATATTCAGTGAAAAACACAAATAAATAAATTAAATAAAGTATTATATGCAAAAGAGCAGATAAAAGGGTACTTAAATTAACTTATACATCCAGCTGGTTTCAGCTAGATGTTAACCGGCCAAAGCTCTGATACAATTAAGGAATATACTCACTAAGAACTGGTGTTTACTAACTGAAGATATTTCAGTCAGAAAGAGATTGTCTGGGTGGCTAAGGATGAACACAGGATAGCAGCAGATTTCTTCAGCTCCACCAATTTCATTACATTGACAGGAATTAATTACTTAAAAAATTAATTCTTGAAGTAATTTTCTTTCTAAATGTGTTTGTTTTATATAGTTCTTGAACTATATCTAAAAAAGAAAGGAAATCTTAATAATATTCCTGTCAGAAATTACTTTGGAAATTTTCCTGTCAGTTTATCAGTCTGAAATGAGTTCCAGTAAGACAAATTCTCAAGACTCCAGCATCAAGAAAGAACTTCAGTCTCTGATAATTATAGTACAGCAACTTACTGCTAAGATGGATAAAATGGATACTAAAATAGACACTTTCATAGAAAAAACTACAAAACAAATAGACTTGTTACATATGGACCTGCAACAACAGAAGATCCAGATGACAGGCATAGAAGAAGCTGTGAATGACATGGAAAATAAAATACAAGAACAGGAAATCAACATTGAGTTTCTGCTGAAACAAAATACACATTTACAAACAAAGCTGGATGACCTGGAAAATAGATCTAGGCGCAATAACATTAGGATTTTTGGACTGCCAGAAAATATTGAAGGTAACAATATTACTTCTTTTTTAACAACATGGCTCCCTAAAACTTTAGATTTACCAGAAGCATTCTCTTTTGGTATCGAAAGAGCACATAGATCTATAGCTAATACTAACTCTAACAAAAACTATCCTAGATCAGTTATAGTTAGATTTCTATCATCTTTTGATAAAGAGATGGTTCTTAAATCTGCTTGGGCTAAAGCTCCTGTTAAGTTTAATGAGACAACTGTGCGTTTTGACAATGACTATTCTTCCATGGTAATTGCTAAAAGAAAAGTTTTTCTGCCACTAATAAGGGAGCTTAAAAAAGCAGTTTAAAACATACCTTCTGTTTCCTGCCAAGCTTAAAATCTTCCTTCCTGATGGTCATAAGGTCTTTGATGATTTAGACTCTGCTTTACTGTTTGTCAAAGAAAAAAGGATTTTGGATAAAATAGAAGAAATGGAATGGGCTAGTTCTTCATTAAAGAGATTGGCAACTGAAGCTTCCTGGAAGACTTCAGAGAAGAAGAAGAGACTAAAAAACTAATGATTTGTTATATGTTATTTTTCTCTCTCATCATTTTAGTTCATTATTAATCTTTTTGAATATAGTTCCTGCATTTCCAGAAAGCCACAAATATTTTGGAAAAGATTTAATCAAAGTTATTCTCTATGTGCAAAGAAATGTTTTGTTTCATAAACAGTCAAAATGCCTGAGGATTTAATGGCAGGCTGTGACTCGATTTGTTTTTCTTTCTGAAAAAAGTAAGGTTAGTAATTTGATACATTTTTTTATCTTTACCTTTTTTTCCTTCTTCTTTTAGTATTTTCTTTGTTTAAACAATGACATTCTATTTAGATTATGTAGTGGGTAAAGGGTGGGGGAGGGCAGGGAGAGAACAGTAATGAAAATATCATTAATAGAATAATAACATATTTATTTCTTGTAAAAGTTTATAAGTTCTTCAAATGCTATTTCTAATTATACTTTCTTGATTATACTGCTTATGCTTGTTTGTAAATAATCTGTCATGCTTTAACTAATAATAATCAGAACTAAATAAGAGTAAATAATATGTTTTATTTTAACTCTATTAATATAAACAGTAAGTAACATTCCATTGTATATACTTCTTACAGCTTTCTCTTACATTTTTATTTCTGCCTCACTCCCTTTTATTTTCTACTCTCTTTTCTTTTCTTTATTAATATATAGAAATGCTTTAGACTGTGTGGGCACAGTGAATAATAGGATTTGTATGAAAATTGAGTTGGGAGAAGAATGCTGAGTTTTATTGCTTGTTGGTAATTTTGAGTTTAATTTCACTTGCATAGAGGCTGTGATGATCTGTGGAATACATTGTGGAGGTTCTGTCATGTTTAGATGCATTTACACTGCTAAATGAATGTTTGTCACTAGTTTTAATAAGTTTCCCCAAAATGTTAAGAGAGACAATCTGGGATGTGGGGTGTCTTATGCACAATGTCCTTGAGTTACCTCAGAATCTTCAAATCACAGAATTCTCACAGAGAAACTGAAAGCAGTTAGTATAAACATTGACAAGGTTATCACACTGACACACCACAGATTCAGGAAAAATACTCTGTTCATAAAATATGTCAGTTATAATGAGTTTAAATGATGTAGTTTCTTGTAGTAAGTAAATGTCTTATTTTCGAAGGCATAAAAAATGAAACATTTATTTAAATGTTTTTGAAAATCTACTTAACAGCAGCATAATAATCTGTGTTAAAATTTGTGTTCCAAACATATACTTTACTATAACTCATTTAATTCATCTGATTGACAAACATAAATAATCTTATAACTCTATTCTGGAAGAAATGTCATGTGATATATTTTAAAGCAGTAGGTTAGCATGATTGTAAAATCTGGTTACCAATATGTGTTTGCTGTGCATTATTTTGTATAAAGCAGACAGATTTATTCTAGGGACAGCAAGTAGGATAGTGCTCTACTAACACACAACTCAGTGAGATCAGATATATATATATATATATGTGTGTGTGTGTGTGTGTGTGTGTGTGTGTGTGAGTGTGATGGCTTTTTTTCTGAGAATCTGCATAACTATCCAATATGATTTATAATAATTTCTATGAATACAATATTTTACTCTATTGACAAAATGAATGTTTGCCACAAGTTTTAATAAGTTTCCCGCCAAAATGTTAAGGAGACAATCTGGGATGTGGGCTGTCTCATGCATAGTGTCCATGAGTTTCCTCAGAAGCTTCACTCACAGAATTTTCACAGAGAAACTGAAAGCAGTTAGTATAAACATTGACAAGGTTATCACACTGACACACCACAGATTCAGGAAAATACTCTATTCATACAATATGTCAGTTATGATGAGTTTGGATGATGTAGTTTCTTGTAGCAAGTAAATATCTTATTTTAGAAGGCATAGAAAATGAAACATGTATTTAAATGTTTTTGAAAATCTACTTAACAGTAGCATAATAATCTGTGTTAAAACTTGTGTCCCAAACATATACTTTACTATAACTCATTTAATTCATCTGATTGGCAAGCATAAATAATCTTATAACTCTATTCTGGAAGAAATGTCATGTGATATATTTTAAAGCAGTAGGTTAGCATGATTGTAAAATCTGGTTACTAATATGTGTTTGCTGTGCATTATTTTGTATAAAGCAGACAGATTTATTCTAGGGACAGCAAGTAGGATAGTGCTCTACTAACACACAACTCAGTGAGATCAGATATATATATATATATATATATATGTGTGTGTGTGTGTGTGTGTGTGTGTGTGTGTATCTATGTATATATGTGTATGTGTATATGTGTGTGTGTGTGTGTGTGTGTGTGTGTCTGTGTTTGTGTTTGTGTGTGTCTGTGTTTGTGTGTGTCTGTGTTTGTGTGTGTGATGGCTTTTTTTTTTTTTTTTTTTTAGGTAATAACGCAGGTGGTTCTGAGAATCTGCATAACTATGCAATATGATTTATAATAATTTTTATGAATACAATATTTTACTCTATTGACAATAATGAGTTTAAGTAAATGCTCATATACAAACAATTCAAGATTTTTTGGAAGCTGTTGATAGAATTCACATGACAGAAAATAGATGCATCTTAATGCATGTAATGTCTGAATCATATTAGCCAAAGTTTTTGATTTAAATGAATGTTAGAACATAATTTTCTCTCCTCTTGATTTCTAACATTAAGATTATTTGAATGCTATTAGAATTCAAGTGCTATATATTACATAGATCTATATAATAGTATGAACAGTTTTAAAAAAAAAAAAAAAAAAATAAAAAAGTTTATTTTAGTTTATATGATGCTATTTTACCAAATGTGTAGTTTTGTCTTGATAGATAATTGAATTGAAAACTGTTAACCTCAGTTAAATATAACTAGTATTAAATTGATAAGGTGGTAGCTGAGGTACTGCTGCTTAGGGTAGGGGTTAACTTGAGTAGTAAATACTGCTCTAAGTTGGAGTTTTCAACTCCAGGCGGGATGCAAGGTTTAATCCTTACATTATTTTCACTTGTTCATTGTTATATGTATATAGTTTTGACATCCACAATATATTTTGTACACTCATTGTCACTACAAACAAAATTGAATCCTATACAAAATCCCATAAGAGATTTAATAAATACAGCTATATTTAAAGGTACACCTAAAAGAGGAGATGTAACATTATTTATCTTGTTATTTGTTATTTCGATCATAAGATTCTTGAGTTTTAAAAATGCCAAATGACATCTTTAAAAGGAATTTCTTTAAACATTAATGGATTGAATAATCCGTGTAAAAGGGCAAGCCTAATAAGATACATTAATCTACACAAGGCCAATCTAGTCTTCCTGCAAGAAACCCATCTCTTGAAAAAGATATTGATAAACTAGCCACTAATAAGTATGCAGTATTGGTTAGTTCAGAGCACACTCAGAAAAAAAGAGGAGTGGCTATTTTATGGAATAAAAGTATGCCCATTCCTAAAACCATTAAGTCTTATCAGGATGACAAAGGAATGTTTTGTATGGTTACAATACAAATTAATGGGAAGACTTACACTTTAATTAATGTATACTGGATACCTGGAATTGGTATTAATACAGTGAAACATCATATTGATAAGATCATATCATTCTCTATAGGGATATTATTTTAGTTGGTGATTTTAATTGTATACTACATGAAAGTGATACTACCACTATAAAGAAAAGAAGAATTACATCTAATGCAAAACATTTAAATGATTTTGCTAATTCCTATCATTTGAATGATATTAATAATCAGATAGAGTCAAAATCATTACCATACACCTTTATTCTAACAGATACAAAACTTATTCAAAAATAGATAGGGTCTTTATTTCTAACCAGATGGTAACAGATTTAATTAATTCCAAAATCATTTCATGTCCTATATCTGATCATAACTCAATTGTTTTTGAATTCATGATAAAAATACTCATAATGTTCAGATCAAAAGGATACCAGCATACTTAACTCAGCTAAAAGACTATAAAGAATATATACTTTCAGAAGTACAACATTTTCTAGACATAAATAATACTCCTGAAGTCTCCATTGTCTATGTTTGGGATGCCTTAAAATCATATCTATATGGACAAAGTATCAGATGGTATAATAACAAAAGGAAATCTTGGGATAAGGAATTGTTAGATATTCAAAGTAAACTAGACTCTTATAAACATAATAATAAAGAAAATATTATGGACAAGAAAGTTATTGAAGAAATAAACAAACTAAATGAGAAATACAAAGAAATTTTAACTCATAAAGTTAAAATAACTTTAGAGAAATACAAGTTTTGTCTTATTCAATAAGCCCCAAATACTTACATTGACTTAAAAATAAAACAAATATATTGAATATACAAAACCATATCAAACAAATCTTTTCTCTAAGGAAAAAGAAGAATGTTTCTAGTATACCAGAAATACTGGATGAATTTAGAAATCACTTTCACAAGATTAACCATAACAACATTAACATGGAACCTAAAGATAAAATAAAGGAGTTTATAACCACAAACATGAATAAAAAGCTTAATAAACAACAGATTAAACTATTGGACAAGAGTATTTCATATACATAAGTTATTACACAAATAAATAAGCTTAAATCAAACAAAGCACCGGGTAATGATGGTATTATACCAGAGATATATAAAATCCTTTCTAAAACTACATATTCATTAATACATAAGGTTTTTATTCTGGCCCAAACTGAGTTAATAACCCCCCCCCATCTTGGCAATATACATTTATTTCACCAATTTTAAAACCTAATAAAGATCCAACTAGATGTTCTTCATATCGACCCATCTCATTACTTAATGTTGATTATAAAATGTTTATGAGTATTTTTGCTGATAGATTGAAGACAATTATCCCCGGCATTATTGACATAGATCAGACGGGCTTCATTGTAAATAGAAATACTTTTGATAATATAAGAAGAACTTTAACATTAATTGATTTTGCAAATAGGAAACAGAAAGATTTAACACTTATTAGTCTTGATATAGGTTCAGCATTTGATTCAGTAAGTTGGGACTATCTGTTTACCTTACTGAAGTGCACAAATTTCTCTGATGCATTTGTAAATTTAATTGAGCATTTATACAAAGGAACGCTGGCTTATATTAAGGTAGGAACATATGTTTCACAGAAAATACCCATTCTTAAAGGTACAAAGCAAGGATGTCCACTTTTTCCACTATTATTCACTTTAGTAATGGAGCCTTGGGCTAATTTGATTAGAAACAGTACTGACATAGAGGGTTTTGAAATAGAAGAAAATTCAACATCAAAAATTCAACTTTTTGCAGATGATGTTCTAATTACATCAGCAGGATCTAATTCTTCTATGCAGTCTTTATTTGATAAAATGATGAATTTTAAAAGTATTTCTGGTTTAATATTCAATGAAGAAAAACTAAAATACTACCTATATATACACGAAAAAATACTCTCATTAGTGATTTTACTAAATATGTACCCAACTCAGGTCAGATAACTTATTTAGGTATAATACTATCTAAAGATATTAAATCTATTATATATAATAACTATAATACCTGTTTTCTTAATATACAAAATCTTCTTAATACCTGGAATAATATGTTTTTACTATGGAGGAGAGACTTACAATTATTAAAATGATAATATTCCCCAAGATTTTATACTTAATACAATCAATAATACTTTCACCTACAAAAATAACTATCAAGAAACTGAATACACTAATGTTAAATTTCTTATGGGCACCTAATAGACCTAGGATTGCATTAAAGAAACATACTAATAGCTGGTCTCAAGGGGTATTTCTTTTCCAGACTTTAATTTATATATTATCTCTTCTATTATAAAAGTTATTACTTTATTAATAGATCGGTCATATGTCGCAAAATGGAAAGATTATTGGGAGCTAATTAGTATGCACTTCATGAAAATCTCCTTAACACATAAAAATATGATTATAAATAACTCCATGTTGTGGTTGCTAAAGGAATTTTGTACTTCACCTATTACACCTAAACATATGGTCTGTTACCCATTAAATATTATTATTAGTTATCGTAACTTTATATTCATGCACCCTAAGTATAGGGAATGGAATTTTATTGTATTCCCTATAATTTATACTCAGGGTATGCTTATGTCATCTACTTCTGAAGGAGCTCATTTAGCTAGAGATAATAATCTAAAGTACTAGTATCAGCTGATATCTGATAATAAAGTTAAAAATCTAGATTTCTTAAAACAAGAATTTGATCTAAGAGAAACTTGCTGGTTAGAGGTTCAGATCTTTAGACAACATCTCATTGATAGAATAGATCTAATGTCTATAACAGTTAAAGAATCTATTCCAAAACTGATTGATTACTTGATAATAAATTTACAGCATAAAGTTTCTGATAAAGGTAAACTTTCATATATACATAAAATTATCAGACAAAAAACTTTTTACAATGTAGATTCATACTGGAATTATTTCACCTCTATTAATGGGGACCCACCAACTCAACAAGATAAACAATATATATTGGAATCTGCTTATAGAACTACGTCTTCCATTGTCTGGAGACTTTATACATGGACATTTTTACATAGATCTTTTTATACACCTTTGATGATGAATAAAATTAATAATAAAGATAATCTATGTAAGAGATGTAATGTAGAAATTAATGCTGACTGGGCTCATATGTTTTATGACTGTATGAAGTTGAAAGAATACTGGAAGTCAATTAATGAATTTTTGCAGGCTCTTTTACAGATAATTTCATTATTTCTAAGTCTCTTATATTATTCAACACACCTGTACCTCAATGTGTTAAAAGATTAAGCTTCCCTTGTTATGGTCTATCCTAGCAGTGGCTAGGAAAATAATAACTAGAAATTGGATTTCAGATACACCTCCTTCGTTCAATGAATTTAAAAATGTTATGAATATAATGTGTCATATGGAAATAAGCACAATTAGAATGAGAACAACTAGAAAAACATCACATTTTATTGTATGGGATAATTTACAAAATTTGTTAAAAAAAATTCTAATTTCAATAGCACAGTATTTTAGTTTAATTAATTGATCTGATTGTAGTGGATGTCTTTGTAAATACTTTAGTTGTTTTGTTGAATATTATAATAATACCTATTTTTAATTATTTGTATAAAATTGTTATGATATTTCTCTTATATGTTAAAACAATAAATTTGTTTAAAAAAAAAAAAAGATATGCATGTAATTTGCTGGTTGTTCAATATATCTTCATTCCAGTGTATGTAGACTGTAATGTCACTAAGGATTATTATTTTATGTCTAGCTAACTATAAATAAATGCATTTTGCCAGTGAGAAAGAGGTTGTCTGATGGTCCCAGTATGATATTCAGATGTGGCCTTAATCTGAAAAATTATTAGAAAACACTAATGATTATCACAGTGACAGATGTGGTATGTTGAAATGTGGGTGCTGTAGAAGTTGCCATCTTATAAAGGTGTCAAATAGGTTCTGCATTTTTGACACCATTCATTATCTGAATGGCAGATTTAATTGTGAAAGTGTTGGGGTTGTCTACATCGCCTTATGCCAACACTGTGCTGCATTTTATATTGGTAAGACTGAGAGATATCTTAAGGAGAGAATTTATGAACACCAATATAGTATTGCCAGGCATAATGGCAACAATGCTTTGGCTAGACCTATCTTGGAACATGAGGGTCACTCCTTTGAATACATGGTTATTGAGCAGGTAACAAAAAACAAAAGAGGTGGCCCATGGCAATTAATTTTAGAAAGTAGAGAATTGTATTGGCAGTTGTAACTTAATGATTCTGCCCATCCAGATCTCAATGAGTATTGCTCTTTGAAGTGTATTTTAAAGTTAAAAGCACTTCAAAGAGGAATAAGTTTTGTTTGGGCGGCATTATTTTACAATTGGTGTATATAAACTATTCTCGATTAATATTATCGTTTTATTCATAGTAGTATTGTACAAACAACATATTTTTATTTATACTTATCTTTTATAAGTATGGGATTGTTTATGATGTCATTATTGCTGATGTCATTTCCTGTTGACATTATTGCTGATATCCTTTTGGAATATTTTAAATTGAATGTTCTAACTGTTGTCCTGTGTCTGAAGAAGTTGGATTACTTGTTCAACAAAAGCACTTACATAAACTTTTTGGAGATTACCACCGGCCTTGCATGTTCTTTTATCAGTTCATTGTTTTTTTTTTTTTCCATACTAATGAAAGCTACCATTACTATCATGGCATTACCAATCCCACTTCTGTAGACTTGCGTATTTTGATTCCTTGCATGGTGATATTTAACAGGATGGAACCACCTCTCCCTACACCACGATGGCCTAGTCGGTGTTGGCATGTCACTTCCACACTCCATTGTCCAGTACTTCCAACACCTCTGCCACTACTTAAACTAAAGCCATCTGGGTCATAGCTGGGGCTTTAGCAATGTATACCAAACAGCCAAGCAACAAACTTACTTTCCCATGCTCTTCAGAATGTGTGTGTGTGTGTGTGTGTGTGTGTGTGTGTGTGTGTGTGTGTGTGTGTGTGTGTGTGTGTGTGTGTGTGTGTGTGTGTATGTGTGTGTGTGTCTGTGTTCTTGGTTGTGTGTGCTTGTGAGGGAGCATGCTAACATTAGTAGTAAATAATAACTTTACATTTTTGTCTTAAATTATTGTCATTCCCATTCAAATCATATAATCTGTTTTTTTTTGCATAATTTTAACATTTTCAGAACCTGTATTTGTACTCCTTATTGGTTCATAGGAGATTCTAGGCTAATGGATCAAGGGAGGACATTGGATCATAGAAGGTTACTAGGCTATTGTCCCTGAGGCCCTTATAAGCCTAGCCAAGAGTTTAGCTCATATTTAGACAAGTCAGTACCCAGAACCCCAGCCCAGCAGGGACAAAGGTGGAATCCCAGGAGTGTATTTTTTGTTTCCATCCAGTTATCCAGGTTGCACTTAAAAAGGGATAATGAGGTACTCTGCTTGACATGGAGATGGATTCTATTCCACAGATGAGAGACATAAATCTGTCCCGCCAACAAGTCCTATTGATATCACAGACCTGCTTCACGTGGATGGCGAGCCTGTTCCAGAGAAAGGATAGTCTCTGGGATACATACCCATCTCTCCAGCAGGTGTTATTTATATCATAGATAAAGTTTATGTCTTTAGAATGGGTAATTCTTGTGCTGTTTATTTTGCGGGTATGCAGGAAATCCATCAAAGTGGTGTCTGACAATGCCTTATATGACAGGCATAGCTCTCCTCTCAACAGCCTTTACAAGATAAGATACAGGGATAAGGCCTTGAGGTGGTCTGCATAGGACATGTGTATTTACACCCTGCATTCATTTAGAGAAGAACCTCTGTGGATGTTCCAGTTGTTGGATAAGCCTGGTTAGGTACATACAAAAGAGAGCATTATACTCAATGATAGGTCTGATGAATCCCAAATACAGTGGAACAATGACAACTTCCTTGGACTTAGATGTCATATCTTTGTTTATAAGTTGCACAGCATAGAATGATTTCCTCACTACTGTACTGTAGGCATGTGCTGGTCAAAGCTTAGATTATTGTCTATGTGTGACCCTGATTACTGGGTCAACTATTAGGGGTGTGTTGTCAGTATGACAGTTACCAGGGGTGGATGACTTCCCAAAGGATCCTTTTATGCATTTCTTGGCATTTAGTTTTAATTCATGGCTCTTACACCAGTTATTTGTCTGTGTCAGCCCTTCCTGGAGAACATCTGTATTGGTGGGAGATTCAATGACAGCTCCTAATTTGCAATCATCTATAAATTTAGTTAGCTAGAGGCCACTGACATTTGCTTTGCCTTGACTTCAGAGTTGTAAATGCCAAAAATAAATGGTCCCTGGACCAGTCCGTGAGGGACTCCACTTCTTTCTGGCCCCTTTGTAGAGGTGGACTCCCCAATTCTAACTTCCTGGGTCCTGTCATTGAGCCAGCACACTATCCATTGGGTGACATAATTGTTTGTACCTCACGTCTTGAGTTTGTTAACAATGCCCAAGAATTGTGTCAAGTGCCTTGGCCGGGTCAAGGTAGACAGTGTGAATAATACTGCACTCATCCATTGCTTTGGTGACTTCTCAAAGAAGTCCAGTAGGTTGAGTAGGCATGGCCTTCCCTTGACAAAAACAAATTGGGTTGGGTCCAGTGCATGGAGGTTTCCATTGTCGTTATTGATTATTTCCATGACAATTCTTTCCATGGCTTTGCATATAAGACTAGTGAGAGTTATCGGTCTGTAGTTTCCAGGGTCTGTATATGGCTCACCATTGTGCAGGGAGATAACTGTTGCTGTTCTCCATTCATGAGGCATTAAGCCTCTTTGGCAGCTACAGTTAAATAGCAATTCCAGAGGACCTGATAGGTCATATTTCATGCTATTAAGAAGGCATCCTGGAGTATTGTCTGAGCCCATTGATGCAGTATTATTGGCCTTAAAGAGAGCATTAATGACCTGTTTCCTACTGATAGCAGGGGGAGTTATAGTTGATGGTATGTCTTATGGGAAGGTTGAGGGAGAAACGGGGAGTAAAGTTGGATCTGAATTTGTCAGCCAGTAAATTTGCTATAGATTCTCGTTAAATATAGGTGGCTCTACTAACAATGAGCTCTGCACACAACTGTGTATTGCCTTTGATATTGCAGACAGCTAAATGATGCATTGTGGTTGTCCTTGGCCTAGGAGGCCAACTTTCCCTTAAATTTGGCTTTGGTAGACTTTATTTGTCCTCTGAGTTGTTTGTTTAGCTTGATGAGAGTGCTTTTATCCTGATGGGTGTTACACCTCCCAGTTTTTGCCATGATTTTCTTCCTTCTGTTATACAGCCTATTAATGCTGTAATTTCACCAGGATGACTTATTTTCTGAGCTACTTCTGTACTTCCTCCTGGTGGGCACAGCTGCCTCTATGCAAACATTAACATGTTTGTATAGGGTTTCTGTGAATAGTTCCTCATAGGCAGCAGTGTTGACATGGAGTTTACTGGGGCTTGAAATATTTCCAGGTTATCACTTAATTGTAGAAAGTTAGCCTTAGAGTAGTTCCTGAATATTTCAGGGTTAGCTGTTCTTCCAGGTTTTATTTTTACTTTAGAGGAGACCATTTTGTGGTCTGACCTTCCAGAGAAGACATTACACTTGGGGATGTGCAGCACTGTCCCGTATTAGTGAGGAACAGATCCAGTATGGTTTCAGCCCTAGTTTGTGTACTGACAGTCTAGTCCAGGGAATTTGTGTTTATAAAATCCAGGAATCTCTGTGCTTGTATGTTTGGTGTCTTATAAGATTACTAGTTAATACTGGGGTAATTAAAGTCACCTATGAATATGGAATTGGGTTGGATGGTGAGTGTTTCCAATAAGTTTAAATATATAGTATGAGGTTCCTGGGTCATAGAGGGGGACCCATAGCTTGCAAGAAAGTGGTACTGGATTTTGCCTATTGTGATTTGAACATGGAGAAGCTCACGTGCAATTGTCCTGTTTGACCAGCCTTGAGGTATATTTATTTTTTATGTAAATCGTGACACCTCCACCTTTAGTCCCTTTCTGTGTAGTAGCTGGTTTAAATGTGTGGAAGGCATCATAACTTTGCACAAATGGTGTGAACTCCATGGCTTTAAACCATGTCTCAGTGACCGCACAGATTGCAGCATTCTCTAGGGCGAAGAGAGCTTCTAGGGAGTGTTTTTTTTTATTTTTTTTTGTTTAGACTCATAGCATTGAGCAGTAATACCTCTAGATTTTCTTAGTTTTGATTTGCTATATTGAAAGCACTTTTAGTTTGGTATTGCCTAAAAAAGACATTGGGGGGAATAATGTTTTAGCTAATATTCAAAGCCTAGAGGGAAGAGCTGCAGACCATCCCTGGCAAAGCAATGTGGTCTGTTGACCATCTCCTTCCCTGCTGAAAAATATTGCACCTCTTTAAAATGACATCAGAAACTAAACCAATTATTAAAGCCAGTCATCTTTTGCTCGTATTGTGGCATCATCTTTGGAAAAGGTAAAATGCTGTTCTCTGGTCATAGATGAAATGATATGTTTGTTTCAAGTCTGATTACCCAGTGAACAAATTACAAATAAATTGAACAAGCTGCCTATATCACTCAGGCAGGCAAGCCTATGAAAGTACTTAAAATATTGTGCCTTGCTTCTGTTTGTTTCCATTGCTTTTGTGTGTATGGATTGGAAAAGGATAATAATGCAGTGACTTTCTGCCTGAGGACTCCCCCAAGAACTTCACCGGACATCTTGTAAATGCTAACTGGCTTCCAGTACTTCTGCTTTTCAGATTGATGAGCCATCCCATTGTTGAATCTTTTACATTCTTTGAATTTCATAGCACTTTACATTTCATCTTTTAAATGTACCTCTGAACTATTTATATTTTTTTAAGTTATACACCTCATATTTGAAAGATAATTATTCTTTCTACAATGCTAAGAAAGCAAAATGGAGGTGGGGCTGTGGTGGTGGGGTTAATATTTAACATGTACTCCGTTCTGTAACTGTACCTTTTGAGGAGCAGGTAAAAAAATATTGACTGTTGGTTTTCACAGATAAGAATTTGCACAGTGTTTGGTTTCTCCTTCTTAGCTAATATAAGGCAATAGCATGGTACAGTATAGTTGTTCTTAATGAGTAGTACTAACAATAGGGCTGAACTAACTTACTATAATCAAAGGGATAAAGGGATGGTGTTGTGCTTTTGTAACATTCATGGCAAAGCTGCTGTGTATTTTCAGGAACTGTACTGCATGGTATAATAAGTGTCTGTTATTCTAAAAGTGTATTAGTTCTGGTTTAAGCACTTGGGCTCCAGGCTAGCTATTTTACATTAAGAAGGTTTGTGGTCTGCACTCTTGTGGGAGGAGAGGCTAGATTCTGTCCTTCTGAGCTGGGAATTTCTGGTTAAAGGCTTACTGCGCCTGCTTATTTGAGCAGTTTCTTTCTGAAATTTGTGCGCCTTGTTTGCTGTAGCCCAGAGGTTAGTGGTTTATTGGCCATTTTGGGCTAATTTCTATCTCTTTCATTTCCTTGCTATAAAAAACATATTTGCACGTTTTTTTGCACTTGTATTCAGCTCAGCAAGTGTCTGCCAGGTGTCCTGCAGGGTTCTACAGCAGCACAGAGGAAAAAGAGAGACTTTGAAGTGATTAAGTATCATTTTTTCGGCATTTTCTTGCTGTCTTTAACTAATTCTGCATAAAATGCTGATTTGTTTAGCTTTTCTGTGATTTAAAAAGCGTATTTCTGCTACATACTATACCTATTTGCTGCCTGCACTTGGACTAAGTCGTTTTTGTGTTAAAATAATCTAACTGTTGTAGGCTACACACTAAAGTGTGAGTGCCATTTCTGTGCATGTAAAGTGTTTTTTTGATTGTATCTGCTTTATTTTCTGAAAAGAAATACATATATACTTGTTTCCTGCCTTTCTAAACTAGTATAGTCCAGTTTTCAGGTTATTGCTGAATTCTGGGTTGTGTTACAAGTTTCTGTGTTGCCCATACCTTACTTGGATAGAAGGAAGTTTCTCTGTTGACCTGTGAGAGAGGGAGCTTTGAGCAGCGTATCTGTCCCTGGATGAGTGGTTTCAGCCCAGAAGTTAGTAGTTTATTGGCCGTTTTGGGCTCATTTCTATCTCTTTCATTTCATTGCTATAAAAACTGCATTGCTCGATTTTGCGCACCCGGCAGTACTGGTTAGCTAGGGTTAAACTATTCCCGGCTCCACGAAGTCTACTCTTCAATTCTTCCCTTGGAACTAGACAATCTTTCAACTTAAGCACTCTAACCATTCATTTCACAGCCCAGCACTTGCTCAAAACTCATAGCAAACACTAATTAACCCTAGCACTAGACCCCCCCCCCTATACTGTCCAGAAGGACAAGGCTCTCTATTTGTCCCTACTGGCCAATCAGTAAAACAGCTCACTTTACATATTCAGGCATGTCCAAATGGGCAGTTTCAGGTGTACTCTCCAGTCCAACTGGTGAATCTGGGCATTTTGAGAAAATATTACAACTGCCTTATGTACACAAACAACCCTCTCCTCCTACCACCAAACACTAATATATGCGAGAGATGCAATTATATAGCCAAACTGGAGGCAAAGCTCTCTCAACCCAAGACTGGAACTGACAGTCAAGAGGAGAAGGGGAAATACTTGCAACACACCACCAGTCTCACATAGACCTATTAAACCAACACCGGCAAATAACACACATAAATACAGGAAAACATACTTGGAGGCACTAAATAAAAATCTGCAAAAGCAACAGAGACCTCGAAAGCAGACATCCAAGCGACCTCCACACCCCATCACAAACCATGAAATACATACTTCACATAATCAGTGTGCCATGGGATCACAGCCCTTAAGGCAAAATAACATACCCAACACACTAGCAATAGGCGACTCTATAGTCAGGCACACTGATGTCCCACTAACTAGGCTGGACGAAGGTTACAGTTAGCTGCCTGTCGGGTGCCAGGATCTGCCACTTAACACAAGCACTCAGGTCGCTCCAGAACAAGTATAAATATGACTCTGTCATTGTCCATGTTGGTGTGAATGTCCTGAGATGTACCTCCCTGGACTACATGAAAAGAGACATGGAAGAGCTCTCTGATCACATAGCCCAGGCCGGTATGACCCTGACCCTGAGTAGCATCCTGCCCTTCCCAAGAATAATGCCACAGTATAAAGAAAAAAATGATCAATTTCAACAATTGGCTAAGTTTCTGGTGTCATTCAAAGGGGATCCAGTATCTGTCTGCCTGGGATGACATGCTCGACAAGCCACATTGCTTCGCAAGAGATGGCTTGCACCTGTCACCCTTAGGCTTTCGAATACTTGCCAAGGCTTTTGCCTCCCCCATAGTGCCTTTTTTAGGCAGTGCTCAAAAGATAGACCCACCACCGTAAATAGCACAAGTAACCAAAAACTGAGGGTAATGCTACTCCATGCCAGAAGTCTAAACCTCAAAATGCATGCACTCCAGGCACTCCTTCATATAGAGAACATCGATATCTGTGCAGTAACAGAAACCTGGTTTAAGGCTCCAGAGAGCACCCCAGCACTACCAGGCTATAACTCATACCATACTTTTCAGACACAGAACCCAGACCAAAACACAAAAGACAGGGGTGTATCCATATTCATCAAGGATACCCACACCTCCAGGTTAGTGGTGCAGCACGATGCCTCAGAGATCATCCATGTGCAACTAACAATGGGAAAAACTGCAATTCAAATTTAGCATGCTACAGATCACCCACCATGACCCAGGACCCCCATTCTGCATTTCTGGAGACACTGGAAAATATGAAGGTCCTAACAAACGCCCTAATATTGGGTAATTTCAATTACCCAAACATTAACTGGGAGAACTACTCAAGTACTGACTCCTTGGCCCAACACTTTCTAGAATTTATAAACTCGAATGCCCTGGATTAACTGGTCAATACCCCCAACAGAGGTGACAACATCTTGGACCTGGTCATCACCAACATGGGCGAGTGGTGTTCCACATTGGAGATCAACCCCTTGCTGCTTAGATCAGACAATAGACTTATCACTCTGGATATCCACATTCCACCCCACCCCCAATCAAGGAGACCACCGTGAAAAACATTTCAAAAGCAAACTTCACATTACTTAAGACCGAGGTGGAAAGGTTCACAGCCTCCATGCTAAAGGATAACACTCTCCAAGCTGCTGAATCCCTTACAAAGGCACTCTATGAGCACCTGCAAGAATGCATGGATCATGCTATCCCAAGCAAAATCAAGACTCAGACCTCCAAGAAAAGGAAACCAATCTGGTGGACCCTTGCCATAAACAAGCTATAAAATAGAAGGAGGAAACTAGTACAGAAAAGAGTAATATCCCAAGAGGAAAAGACATCCCTGATCAGTATCAGCAAGAAACCATGATCCCTCATAAAATCATCCAAGGCTAGCTTTGAAAGAAAAACTGCCAAGGACTCCAAAGATAACCACAAAGCGTTCTTTAGCTATGTCAAGAACCTAAGTGGAAACTCTCAGATCTGCTCTGAGTTAGTGCAGAATGGCACAAAATACACTGAACTGACTGATATTGCCAACATTCTGGCAGATAGGTTTAGTGCAAACTTCACCCCCCATCACCCTCTAAAGGGCCCATAACCATACCAGAAGAATGTAGAGCCCTGGCAATCACTGACACACAAGTTAAAACAGTCCTATCCAAAGCCAAAAACACAGCTTCAATGGGACCAGACGTTGTCCCAGGCTGTGTTTTACACAAGCTCCAAAATGAACTAACCCCTCACCTAAACACACTGTTCAAACTCAGCCTCTCTACAGGCTACATACCCATAGAGTGGCACACAGCAACAGTTATTCCGCTCCACAAAGGTGGAGCCACAACAGACCCCGGGAACTATCACCCTATAAGCCTGACTAGCCTGATCTGCAAGGCTATGGAGCACATCATCATGGAACTCATTAACAGAGACATTGGGAACCTCCAAACATTGGACCCTACCCAGTTTGGCTTTATTAAGGGCAGATCATGCCTCCTAAACCTGGTGGACCTATTTGAGACAGTTACCAAGGCTTTCCACACCATTCCCCATTCTGGTATTATAGACAAGCTCACCAGCCTGAACATAAACCACTACATCACAAGATGGGTTGTCAATTGGCTTATGGATAGAACCCACACGGTGAGGGTTGCAGGCTCTAGGTCCAACTCTAAACCGGTTACAAGTGGCATCCCCCAGGGCTCAGTCCTGGGTCCCCTCCTGTTCGGTATATACTTCTCAGAGGTACAGGCAAGCACAGGAGGACTATGGCTGACCAAGTTTGCAGATGACTGCAAACTGGGGGCCATAACTGACTCTCCGGCTGATAAAGACATCCCCCAGAAGGGTCTCACTGAGGCAGATACCTGGTGTCAAAATCATGGCCTCAATCTAAATGCCAAAAAGTGCATAGTCATCCCCTTTGGAAAAAACAAAGTACCAGTGAACTACCACATACATGGTAGTCCCCTAAATACAGAAAATGTAATAAGGGATCTGGGGACCCAAGTAGATAGTAATCTCTCCTTTGATAATAATATTGCCAGGTTGGTTAGAAAATCCTTCTATGTGGCCCACCTAATCCCAAAAGGGTTCACATCTAGAACAAAAGAGGTTATTGTGCCCCTCTACTCATTACTCATCAGACCCATCATAAAGTACAACGCCCCATATGGGATGTACCTTACAAGACACCTGCAACAGCTGGAAAGACCACAGAAGTACCTCACCAAGAGGATTACTGGCCTCAAACAGATGTCCTGTGCAGCCTGACTGAAGAAACTCCAGCTGTACTTGGTTGCATACCGCTTACTCAGTGGTGATCTCTGCCTGACATACAAGGTCATGTCCAACCCAGAATTGCTGGACATGCTCCATCTAGAAGCAAACAAATCCCCGAGAGCCACATGCTCTAGGGATTTAAACCTCACCACAATGATAAATAGGACATACTGGAGGGATAGATTTCTGTCCCAGAGACTCCCCATGCTTTGGAACAGGATTCCAATCTACATTAGGCAGAGCCCCTCACTAACATTCTTTAAGAGAAACCTAGACGAGTGGATGAGAAACAGAAAATTTACCCCGGGGACCACTGCAGTGGCTCTGCTGGACAGAGGCACAGGGAACTAATGGCTCTGCTGGACGGAGGCATAGGGAACTAATCTAAGGGGGGGTGGCAAAAGCCAACACATTCTGGCTAGGCTTACAGATGCCCTCGGGCAGATAGTCTAGTACTTACCTATGAACCTATAAGAAAATGTTTAGCTTATAACCAAAGGGTCAGAACTTTGAGTTCTCCAAGGAAAGCGATGTACATTACAGATAAAGCTTGCAAATGGATGTACCATGGGAATATTATGCACCATTTTGTGGCTCAGAGTTTAAATTGTGATTGCAATGACGATGTCTTTGAAAAACATAAAAGAACTGGCTTATGTTGAAACATAAGTATTGCCCTTTAAGGGTATTATTTGGATACCAAAGCTGTCACTTCAGTGGGGTATTTGGAAAAGATAAATAGAGCCAATAATACCGCTGATAGTTAAGTGGAGCAAAACTAAAAGGCAGGCACATCATGTGAGCAGAATTCTTTCTTGCAATATAAGTATAGCGTTTATGCCACCCACAGGAGCAGAAAATAAGTCATAGCCTGTAAAAAATACGATAACCCATCATCAAGAGATAAACTGAAAAAGATCAGCAAAAGACACAGAAACAAACTAAAATCCTCCAAATAAGCATGAATTGAGAATTGCTACTTTTGATAAAGACAACCACAAAGCCTTCTTCAACCAGGTTGAAAACCTTAAAGGTTAAAGCTAATATATAACAACACTTACTCACCACCTGAGGACATAGCCAACATATTAGTGGACACATTCAGCTCTAACTTTACTCCCATATATCTCCTAAACTTTCCCCAGCTTATTAGCACACCAACATCACCCCACCTCTGATTATCTCCTGATAGGTTCTGAATGCTCTCTCCAAGGCCATAATCAACTGGTCCATGGGTCCTGATAATATGCTAGAGAGCCTTCTTGTCAGCACCAGTCAATGTCTGGTAGATGTCCTACAAACCCTGTTCATCCTCAACTTCTTCAGTGGATTTCTACCTGAGCAATGAAGAACTGTGGTAGTCATTCCACTCCAGAAGAGGGAAATCTACTACTGATCCAGAAATCCATAGACCTATAAAAGTTATTAGCCTTATCTGAAAAACAAATTAACTCATCATTATGGAACTTATTAATAAGGACTTAGATAGGCTACATGTCTTGGACCTAACCCAGTTTGGATTTGGTAAAAGCAGCCCCTGCCTCCTGAGCCTGGTTGGCTTCTTTGAACATGTCACTGATGCATTACAATTGGGCAAATCATTTCACACTGTCTACCTGGATCTAGCCAAGGCCTTTGATACCATCACACATTCTACCATTATAGACAAGCAATCAAACTAAATGTAAACCTGTACATTATCTGCTGGACAGCAAACTGGCTGAGTGGCATAACCCAAAATATTAGTGTTTAGGGCATGCTAGCTTCAAAAAGAGTTGTTACCAGTGATGTCTTCCAGGGATCAGTCCTAGCACCACTTTTCTTTTAGTATTTACTTCTCTAATATCAAGGCTGATATCAAGGGCTTCTGGTTGACCAAGTTTGCAGATGACTGCAAACTTGAAGCTATCATTAACTCCCTAGTTGACTTTCAAATTCTTCATAAGGGACTAACATGCACCAATAATAATCATGGTCTAAAAGTAAATGCTAAGAAATGTAGCACTGTGTCCTTAAGTCAAAGTGGGTAGCCATGCACTTACCAACTCTGCCATTAGGGAGTTGACCACTTTCATTGAAAACAAACTATCCTTTGACCACCATGTATCCACTGTTGTTAGGAAATCCTTTTACATAGCCAGACTAATCACCAGGAGACTTTCTTCCAGATCTCAGGAAGTTATCATCCCTCTCTACTCCTCCCTCATCACGCTCTTGATATAGTATAGTAGCCCCTTTGGTATGCACTTGTCTAAACCTATGACCCAGTTTTAGAGGCTGCAGCATTTCCTAACTGACATAATGAAGGACATGACCTACTTGAGCTACGCAGACAACCTTAAGGTGCTTTCTCTAGTTTACATTTCCTATAGACTCTTGAGAGGTGACCCCCGTGTAGCCTACAAAGGCTTAAAGGATCCACTGCTATATGAATTCCTGGACATCGACAAAACTAGTAACAACCTCGATACCCACTCAGAAGATCTAAACTTCTACCAAAGAATAAATAGAACCCACTGGTGATATATATATATATATATATATATATATATATATATATATATATATATATATATATAATCAAAGAATCCCTGTTTTATAGAAGAAACTTACTTTGGCAAGTACCTGCCTGACCCTCTTTAAATTTAACATGGATGTATGGATGGGCATTCATAAATATGTCTTGGGTCTGGCCCCTCATGGAAAGGGATTGAAATTAGATATAAATTAGTTATGTTATTGAGTACCTACAATTTGGAGTATTGAGGCTGGGCTAATAATGGTCTCCTGGATTAACAGCCTCGTATTGATCTATGAACTATGAACAGTGGAAGTGCTCCATAAAGTCATAAACAGTGGAAGTACTCTGTGAAGCCATAAACAGTGGAAGTACTCTGTGAAACCATGAACAATTAAAACACTGAAATAAGTATACCAGCTTCCTAAAGTACAAATACTGTGTGATCCCATGAGCAATGAAAAACATGCTACAAATCAACCTTCCTAACAGAAATTTCCAAACATTTCAGTAACACGGTATTTTTTTTTGTTTTAGCCTCTACATCCCTGATGTGGGGTTAAGAGATCCCTATCAGGTGATTGAGTTCTTGAATGGAGATTGCAGTACAGTACAGATCGAACATTTACCATTTTCCTCACTGTAGTGCAATCTTGGAGGTGGTATATATAATTTTCAGGAGGTGTGAGGGGTGTAGGGGGGCTTGCTACTCTGGAAAAATGTCAAAAAAGGTAGATTTTAGTGTTTTTTTTTTGTTTGTTTTGTTTTTTTGATGTTTGAGTTTTTGGTAACTTAATCATATGGTCTCACCCTTATGAATTCTGAGTTTCTGAAAACTTGATCATCTGACATAGACCCAGGGTTAAGCACCTCTCAAATCCCTGCTGATTGCTAACTGCACAGATACAGATACACAGACACACATACACACACACACACACATATATATTAACTCTAAGGTTATTATACCATAGATCAGGGAGAATGCTTTGAGACAGCAAAACTTTGGGCTTAAGTGTATTTGTCGTTATTAGCAATTACAACCCTGACATTCCAAGGATAGCAGTTATGGACCTTTCCCTAACCACTGGTACCAGAGATATATCTGTTGTGGCAAAACATTATAACTTTGGAGATAAAAGGCTGAGAAATGTAAAGATCCTGAATATAATCAATGATGCATTTATTTTCTGTACATCTTTGACTTTACTTCTCAGTTATAGTTTTTTTGTTTTTTTTTTGAGATTTATTTCTGATTGAGGATTTTGCTCAAACTGGTCCCCAGCCTTGAATGGTGCACAGGCTGTCTGCTGTTTGATACAAAGGCTGCAGTCATCTACTGAGTATGTCTGACTTATGAATATGCCAGGTAGATGTTTTATCTTTAAGAATTTTAAGGCTGGCAAGGATCTAGCCTGACTACCAGATTACCTCTATGTCATCTGGATCTTGTTGTGTTTGCAAACCTGAAAGTGTGAACAGATTGTCCAAGCTCTCATTCAGTGCTAGAAGAGACACTTTCAGCATTATAAAATGACATAGGCTCCACACCGGAGTCTGGTTCCTTTTGATGTTCAGGTATAGAATGCAGGCAGCACAGATATCCCTTCCCCTACTTGCAGACAAATGTGTAGTTTGTGTCCCACTGAGAATGGATGCACTTTTGTGATGTCCAACCCTTCTGACCCCCTACTCACCTAATTCTAAAGGTATAACATTTGTAAATCCTACTATCCAATCCTTTTCTACTGCCCACATCTTTTAAACTTAACCAAAGCACTCCTAGAGTATATCTGTTATAGAAATAAAATATATACTTACTTTGCCCTCTCCCCTCTCCACATCATCCACTTAAAAGCAGTCTGCAGTCATGAAGTCACAAATAAAACTGAGGCTGTTACTACTCTCACATTTAACCCTCTTATTGTTAGTTTTATCTCTGGGTAGCTACACTGCCCTCCTTCTTTCTGTGTTTCAATACATATGTGTCAGAGAAGGGGCACCTATTTTGACTTTGAGTTAAAATTGTTGTACTTCAGAAATCTACAATTCTCACACTCCCAGCATAGCTTGAGTTCGACTTCCCACTATATTAGAATTGCACCAGTACTGTGTCTTTCGGCTTTTCCCGGTTTGGGGTCGCCACAGCGGAACTCCGGTCCGCTAATGATTGGTAGTGGATTTTTACGTACCAGGTTACCAGCCCTGACGCACAACCTTCAACGAAGGCATGCCCCATTCACGTATGCCTCCACCCAGAAGACGCTCTAGCTGAAAATCGAATGAGACAATGTCTTACTATGAGGCGACAACGCTACTGCAGCACCACCACCGCAGTATTAGAATTATGCCAGTAATAAATATAAAAGATAAACCAGTTTATACATCCTGGATTTAGATTCTTCAAAGACTACCTATGCTTACTGTAGTCTCTCATACCAAGTGACAAAATAAAGCTTAACACTACTAAATCACACACCATGTCATTAAAATGACACATGTAATGCCTGTAGTGTGTGCACTGCTTCACTGATGGATCTCCCTCTGAATGCCTGATAGGCTGTCTATGAAGAAAACTTAGCTAACACTTTTATTCTTTAAGAGTGAAAGTCTGACCCCAGAATACAGCATATTTAGACAACAAAAGCAAAGCTGTGGCCATGATTCACAATGTTTCTTTTAGTCACTTCAATGTCCATGCTCAACAAATAAGGAGCAAGTCTAACGCTCAGAACATATAAAAAAATCAAAAATAATTAACCAAGTTTGTCTTTATGTTCCACCACAAGCACCTGTGTAATACACTGCATTTACGAGTAAAATGAAGTTGCATTTATGGGAAACTGTGGCATCAGCTGAAAGTTGTCCTCAGTCCCAGTGTACTACGACAGCATACATTTGTTGAGCTTCATTTAGTTGAATATGCTATGTAGCAGACTAAGGAAAACCTCCAGCAGAGCAAATATTCTTTTGTGGATTTTAATGTTTGAACCTGATAATATGACATCTGTTGGCATGACTGAGACATCATTAGTGGCTATTTGCTTTCATGTCATGCTTTAATTCAGCTTAAAACCAGAGTGCACCTTCAGTCCTACATAGAGCCAAGGAGGTCAAATGTAAATTAATCCAAGTTCATACATGATGTGCTGAACAGAAATCCATTGCTCACCTTTCCTTTGGACTGTACTGTAGAATATTTAAGCTTCACCACCCTGTCTATATTCAGTACCTTCTCCTATATAAAATTAAATCCAAGTCCTTACACAATGGAGATTGAGGTACAGTTATCCCAAGGATACATGCTTTGGAATCAATACCGCAAAAGTTGAAATACTGAGTCTTTTCTTACAGCTTTAAAGGACAGGAATTATATCGAGATATGCTAGCAAACAGCAGAACACAATCATACCCATGAAATCAATATCAGAAACAATCCAAAGCAGTTGTGGCAATGGGTGCCAATATTATACTTAAGATCTCAGTCTCCACATGTAACTCCAATCACACTCACTTCCATTACTCACATGTAACTCCCATCTAACTCACTTCTGTTACCCACATGTAACTCCCATTTCACTCACTTCCATTACCCACATGTAATTTCCATCTCACTCATGTCCACCACCCACATGTAACTCCCATCTGGCTCACTTCCATCACCCACTTGTAACTCCCCACATGTAACTCCCATCTCACTCACTTCCATTACCCTCATGTAACTCCCATCTGACTCACTTCCATCACCCACATGTAACTCCCATCTGACTCACGTCCATCACCCACATGTAACTCCCATTTCACTCACGTTCATCACCCTCAGGAAACTACCATCTCACTCACGTCCATCACAAACATGCAACTCCCATCTCACTCGCATCCATCACCCACATGTAGATCCCATCTGACTCATATCCACCACCCACATGTAACTCCCATTTGACTCATGTCCCTCACCCACATGTAACTCCCATCTTACTCACATCCATCACCCACATGTAATTCCCATCTTACTCACATTGATCACCCACATGTAACTTCCATCTTACTCACGTCCATCACCCACATGTAACTCCCATCTCACTCACATCCATCACCCTCATGTAACAATCATCTCACTCTCGCCCACCACCCACATGTAACTTCCATCTGACTCATGTCCATCACCCACTTGTAACTCCTATCTTACTCACATTCATTATGTAACTCCCATCTTACTCACGTCCATCACACACATGTAATTCCCATCTCACTCACGTCCATCACACAGCTTATTATTAAAATTTCGAGTTGAGATGTTCGCAGATGGAACATTCGAAATTTGGATTTTCGAATGTCCATCTTGCTGAACATCTCCATATCGAAAGTTCATATCAGCGAATGAACTGTGCAATTGCTGATATGAACTCGAAGCATTGTTATAGATCATGGTACAGTGCGGTTAGGGTAATTCATCCCTTTCCTCAATGTAGTGCAATGTCGGAGTTGGAATATATAATTTGGAGGGGGCATGGGGGGGTGCAGGGAGCCTTGCCCCCTTGCAAAAATGTAAAGTTTATTGTTGTGCAGTACATTTGTACTGCTGACAACAGAAACTGGTGTTCCTTATTTGATAGGTGCAGAGGAAACTATATGTCAATTCATGTCGAATCGACATTACTGGGTTATTTTCGAGATTTACATTTTTGTAAATGTCAAAGTTCAAGTACAAAAGTCGATGTTTCAGTTCAAAATAGAAATGACCATCCACATTATGACAGTAAACCGCATCACACATGTGTAATTCCCATCTGACTCATATCCATCACACATGTATCTCCCAACTCATTCTCTTCCATTACCCACATGTAACTCCCATCTCACTCACATCCACCATCCACTTGTAACTCTGATCTGGACTCACGTCCATCACCTTCATGTAACTCTCATCTCACTCACTTTTGTCAACCACATGTAACTCCCCTCTTACTCTTCTGGCTATGTAAGTTAGTATTTCCAAGACTTTCAGATGAAGGTTAAACCTTGATCACTGTCTTTGGATTCCTGCCATCCCAAACTTAAAATGTGGCTGCTTCATCTGTCTCTTACCCATCACTATTCTGATAAACTTCTCTTTATTTGAAAACCATGTTTTTATGTTCTAAAATGTAATGGAAATAGTCAGTTTTATATGACTGGTTTATTAATTGTTGTTACAGTTTGCCTGTATTACTTTTGCATTTTTTCCTTAAATGCAAAACAGTGGAATGTTCTCACACTGAATATGTTGGATCTTGTACATAAATAAGGTTTTCAGGTAACTGTCAAATACACCTAGACAGTAACTTGTCATACCTGTGAGGGTTACAAAATGTAGCTATATAGTCACAAGCTTCCTTCATCATTTTAAGTCTGAGTGCCTCTCTTAGCAGTGATCTTCTTTATGACCTCCTGTTAACTATTCCCCATTCTGTCCATCTTCCTCATGCCCCTTTATTCACTACCCTGCCTCTTTCCCACAGGTCTTCACTTCCTGTCTCCTTGTTTTTGTTATTATCAGTCAGTTTAATTCCAAAGTCCTATTGTCCCTCTGATTCCCTGACACACTGTTTTCCTACCTACATCATACCACTCTCCTTTGCTATTTTAGAAGGTCAAATGATATAAAATTAGATGGCTAGTAGTACTCCTGGTGGACTTCTAGTGCACCAGATCTAGGAGCCAGTTGTATGATATTTATAACTGTTATTTGTTAGCCTAAAAAGTATTCCACATGCCTTATCCTGTCTCAGTGGGCATACTTTGTATACCTGCATTTGTTTGCATTTAACACATAGTACATACACTTTTCTGTTGGCACTTTTGCTGTTTGCTGTGTATACTCATATCAGGAATTCATTTCTGTGCTCCTTGTACACTATGCATAGTATACAGCTCCATACCACAAGACGACATACTACATGGCTACACACTACAGATCTACGTGCTAAATGATTTTATACTACTCTACTACTTACTGCATGTCTACATACTACACTGGTGCAATCTTACAGTGCTATATACTACATGGTTACATACTACATTTCTATGTACTACATAGCACTGTGGTTATATACTACACTGATATATACTGCATGTCTTTACACTACACTGATACAATCTTACAGTGCTATATACTGCATGGCTACATACTACATTTCTATGTACTACATAGCAATGTGGTTGTATACTACACTGATACATACTGCATGTCTTTACACTACACTGATACAATCTTACAGTGCTATATACTAAATGGCTACATATTACACTTCTGTGTTCTACATGGCTATATACTATATTGCTGCATACTTTCAGTACTACATACTACATGCCTACATACTACAGTGCAACATACTACATGAATATACACTGCATTGCTACATACTGCATGTCTATATACTACGCTGGTACATACGTACAGTACTACAGACAACATGGCTGCATACTAGCCTTCTATGTTCTACAAGGTTATATACAACACTGCTACATACTGCATGTTTGTATACTGCACTGGTACATACTTACAGTTTCACATTCTGCATAGCTACATACTGCACTTCTATCTACTACACTGCCACATACTACATGTATATACTTATCTGGTACTTATTTAGAGTGTAACATACTACACAACTACATACTATGATTCTATGTACTACACCGCCACATACTACATGTGAATATACTTCTCTGGTACTTAGAGAGTGACATACTACATAGCTAAGTACTAGACTTCTATGTACTATGTGGTTATATACTACACTACTACATACTGCATTCTATATACTACACTGATACATACTTACAGTGCTACATACCACACTTATATGTTTTACATGGTTCTACACCACATTGTTACATATCACATGCTACATACTGTATGGCTACCTACTACATTGCTAAGTATTATATAGTTATATACTACACTGCTATATATCACACTGCTACATACTGCAGGCCTGTATAGTATACTGGTACGTACCACTGTGCTATAAAACATGTGGCTACATAATACAATGTCTATCTTCTTTCTGCTTTGGCCCTATATTCTAAAGTGGGCTAACAATATATAAATATTGTGTAGAAGAATGTTTTTAAATCTTCCATAGTTTTCTTTTGCACATGTAGCTATTTTATTCATTATAAAGTGTTCTCTGCATATTCCTGTGCATACATTCATTCCACTGCTTGTGTAAATTATGTTTATATCATGGGTCTTGAACATATGGAGCTTTTCTCCCTGAGCCCTCACTATAAGTGAGCTCTGGCCAGCTCGACCTCCAAGTCAGCAAACAAAAATAAACAAAAATGGGAATAGTGGTATTCATTCTATGTTGTTAGACAACATTTGCCTTCTTTTTAGAAATACTGAGCAAGATAAACAGAATAGCATTCTACCTGGCAACTGACATGCTTACTTTTTTGTACCTGGCATGTTATATCAGAACATATGCTTCTCACTCTGACACTGTCTTGCCATTATAATGTGATTCTATTTGGAAGACTGTAACATTCTTGGGAATTAGCAGCATGCTAATGAAACTGTAGACAAAACTATACATGTGCTAACGAATAGGGTAGTACTCTACAAAATGCATTCCCTAAAATTAAGTAAGAAGTCACTGCAGTTTATAAAAGACATTGCTTTACAGCCTTCAGAATTAATGTTTGATACGAAGTAGGGTACCATCTAATATGTGAGATCTTACAATATATTAAAAACTGTCCAGTCAAATGTAAGTTATTGGATTCCCTCCTTCCTGAAACAGTTTCCCAATGTTGTTTGTTTGTTAGGTGTACTGTGAGACTGTCATGCAGGTGATACTTCTCTCAACCTTTCCAAAATTGTTCTCAGTCCCCTCTTGTTATTTGATCTTGGAGCTAACATATTTCAGTAAGAGTTTTGTGAAGGATAAAGCCCCATGCCCCATGTGGGACTGGAGATGGCTTTGATATCTACCTGTTGGGCGTGGTTGGGCTCCTAAATGATTCTTAGGCGCTGTGAACTGCACCTTCAGGGGGTTATTTTGATAAACACAAATTGTTTGGTTTGCTGATTGCTGGCTGTGCATCACCTTCAGACAAGGGATCTGTTTAAGAGTTTGACTGCTATTGATGGCTGACATTTTCATCTGGCAAATGAAGCATAGTTCATTCAGAAATTATGATTAAAATAGACACTTTTTAAGATAGCAGTCAGTTTAGATAGTTGTACAGTCACCTCACTTGCTATGCAGAATGATAAAAGCAGCCATAGCCATTTCTATTGTTCATGGATATAAATTAGTTATTCAGTGCTTATAATAAAAGACATAAAACTGGAAATAATTATTATATCACCTCACTGTTAGTGCAAAAGGCAAGTTAAAACCTAAAAATGGCAATGACTGCATGAAAGTTGCTTTGCTTTCCCATGATGCTTATGTCTTTGCTAAGTCCAGAGTCCTTTAGGGTTAAATATTTTCCACACCGTGGCTTGCATTAACTGTAGACATGCACCAAAATGGATTTAGAGTTTTTTTACATTACTGCACTTCATTTACAACTTTTAGCTCACTGTACCTCTTCATGGTTAAAGTCTCATGATATTCCATTAAAGCAGGGTACTGAGTATTTAGCAGTATGTGACAGACTTTTGGAATGATTTACCCAGTCCTTTAGTGCTTACTAGATGTAATTATTCTTTGAAGAAACAATTTTGATCATTCCATCTAAAAATATAGATATTGTTTATACTAATAGTCATTTTGCACTGAGGGCTAACTTTCTTTTGACCTAAAGGTTGCACAGCTATCACTAATGCTGAAGATAATTTTATTAATGTTAATTTTGATGACATGTAGCAATTTGTTTAAACACACACACACACACACACACACACACACACACACACACACACACACACGTGTATATATATATATATATATATATATATATATATATATATATATATATATATATATATATATATGGGTCTACTATGGTTAATTGAAAACTCACATTACTGAAAATGACATTACTAGGATCACTTCACTGAAGGCTCACTACTGAAAACTCATTTCTTTGAAACTCATTTAGTTGAAAGTTATAAATGGCCTTTTCCCCACTGTAGTGCGACCCTGGAGTTAGTATATAAAGTAAGGGGGTGTGTGGGGGGCACAGCCCCCCACATTGGGGGATGTGGGGGACGTAGCCCTCCACATAGTATAAATATTTTAAACTATACACAGTGATACTTACAAGTGAAATAAATAACTGTTTCCAAAAGAGAATATATAACCAAGATATGTGAGGGGCTGTGCCCCCCACACTCCCCAATATGGGGGGCTGTGCCCCCCACCCACACCCCCCCCTTACTTTATATACTAACTCCAGGGTCGCACTACAGTGGGGAAAAGGCCATTTATAACTTTCAACGAAATGAGTTTCAGTCAAGTGAGTTTTCAATGAAGTGGTCCTAGTAATTTCAGTTTCAATCAAGTGAGTTTTCAACCAACCATAGTAGTCCCATATATATATATATATATATATATATATATATATATATATATATATATATATATATATATATATATATATATATATATATATATGTCAAATAGCTATAGATATAGATGTGTGTGGATGTTTGTTTGTTTATTGTTAAATGTTAATCTGTACAACCTGGATATAGTTGACTATGTTTATTGTGCTGTGTGTGTGTGTGTGTGTGTGTGTGTGTGTGTGTGTGTGTGTGTGTGTGTGTGTAGGGGTGGAGGGGGGCTCAAGTCCTGATCTTAAAGTACTTATGGGTCAATGCATCAGGACTGTAATTTTTGATAGGTGAATTCCATGATGACATAAACCACCGCAAGTCTTGGTTGCTATGACTGTGCGTCAGTCATGGCAGGGAGATTCTTCCTACCCTGCTCTTCTGTAATCCAGGCTTGTATGAGGAGCACTGTTTTCAGTTGATTCTATGTATTTCATTTCTTGAGAAGCTGCTGTGTGTTAGTGAGAAAACAAAATTACAGTCATTTCTTTCTGCACTGATTAGCAATCTAAGATTTAGTTTATTTTGCCGTGTTGGATTTTTTAGACGTATTACATTTTTTAATCTATATTATTTATTTGTATTTTAAAAAACAGAGAAACTAGTGGTCTAATAACTTTGTTGATGAGCTCAGTCACAATAATTCTCCAAAAATCATGAAAACCAGCCAGTGTTCCAAAGCAACAAGCCTTTATTCGTCACAGACAAGCGATCCTCAGCAACAAAAAAATATTTTATAATTTTAAACATATCAGTTTTTATACACTTAGAAGACGGTGTGAGTATTGTGTAATTTTAAACCAGCCTATTTAAAGCAAACAATATAAACAGGGTCATAAAAAGTGCATATTAGAACAGCAAGTACCCACCCCTCATACACTACTACTGATTAGGTTTAATCAAATCCTAGTTAAGGAAAACACTATCTATCTATTTGCAACCCACGTTCCAAAATCAGGTATCAAGAAAAGCATAACATACACAGAAAAAGCCTGACTTTTAACTAAAATTGATTTTGGCTAACTAATGCAATAAAGCCTTCATCAGGTGTGCAACAAGAACTAAAATCATATACATAGGTAGATAAGTAAAACAAGTTAACTAGACTAATGCAAGAAAAACACAAGAAAAACACATAGCTATCTAACCATAAACATTATCTAACTAGAACACTATAAATATATATAAAAAAAAAAAAAATATATATATATATATATATATATATATATATATATATATATATATGTGTCTAATATTATCTAATATGTATTAGTGTGTATACAAACTTATTTATATCTCAGGAAAAATTATTTCAGAAAAAAATATTTTATTTACAGCTCAGGAAAACTGTCACAACAGTTTTCATGTTTACAGCCCCGAAAACATTCAATGAAAACCAGTAGACAAAATCACACAAAAATAGTGGATACCGTCAACTAGTAATTAAAAGTGTGCGGGTGTGTGCATGAGTGTGCATGAGCTTTCACCAGTATGCTAAATGGGGGAATGCTACCAATATTTCATGGTAATACTTCACTGTAATAGTGGCATTAAAAAATGTATGTTTTGAATTAACCATTTAAATTTCTGGTGTGATGCAAGAGTGTACTAAATCTAATCAAAGCAGAATTGAGGTTAAAGTAACTACACACACACACACACACACACACACACACACACACACACACACATATATATATATATATATATATATATATATATATATATATATATACACACATTTATACACATACTACACATCATTTCTTTTTATTTTTAGCACATAAAAATATTTCCTCAAACATTCCCTAAATAAACCTTTACAGATTGTGTGGCAGCTTACGTAAATTCAACAAATTCTTAATAGAGCAATAGTTTTATTTTGTTATGGTGTCATTTGGTTAGAGCTTAATGGGTAAGCTGTAATCGCCTAGATTCCTAACCAAATATACATTTCAATACTATGAAATATACTGAAATTATTATATACACAGAGAGAGACAAATATAGCCTCTGTGCTTAAGTGTGATATCTTAATTCACTTGGTATTGATATATGTAATAATAAAATATAGCTCATAATGACACAGTTCTATAGTACATTTACTACATTTTCTACTGTTGATTTTTAGAAGCTTCCATGCCAGTGTGTTTATCAGAAAAATGCAATCAAAATAAATAAACTAAAATGACTGCTACTGCAGTCAGCAAAAGCAATGAATATCTCTTCCTAACATTTAGGCATTTGGTTTAATTTTACATAGGAGTCACTATGTAAACAGTACCAATGAAAAATAATTAAATAAAGATCTACTCCATCTGATACATAAAAATAATGAGTTTAGAAACATTTACCTATTATAGCATAGAAAATTAATTATCAATGCTACAGATGGTAAGAAAAATCTATTTATAGTGCTTTGACAGAAAACGGAACATCTAGTGTGGAAGGACATGAAAGGGCATTAAACACTTATTAAGGGAAAAAATCTTGGGTAATAAAGTCACGTTTCTCAACACTATGTAAACAAAATTTGTCTTTATAAATAGTTTTACATTTCATATTAAAAGCTATTTTCTGAACTTAAGGAAGTCAGGTTGAAGACAGGGATCTAAAGGGCTGATATTACACATTCATTACATTTATTGAACTGTCTATTTCACTTTTGAAGTGTGTTCATGTGATACACCAAGATAAGATGTTTTATGTACCATAAGAAATTTAAAGCATAATGTTTAAAGTTTAGATAGTAAACTAACTAAGCCTTTCTTTACTTGTTCCGTTGTACCATGTTTTATAGTTTCCTGAACACTTAGAGGAAAAAAGAAAATAGAACTTCACATGAAGAGAGTTCTCATTTATTTTCTCAGGTAATAATATTTCATAGTGCCCAGGAAAATAACTTCAAAGAACAATGAGCTGAAAAAAAATGTTTGCGGCCTTCCAATCAATGCTTGTTATATTGCACAGAAGTACATAGTGGGATGGCATTTTATTTTTATCCCTATTTTAAATGATTACCATACTATAATATGTATTATATCATAATGCAGAACACAGCTAATAGTGAGGGAATACAATACAAGTGTACTGCATAGTGAAAGTGACTAATTTCTCACTACAGTCATACATTAACAGCTCAGGTCGATACATGCTGCAGAATTATTTGTAAGAAAATAATAACTTCTTTGGTACTTTCTCAAAAATGGTACTGCATGGCAAATCATTTTCAAGCAGGTTTGACAGTATCTGCAGTACTAGAATCATCTAACCTATTGAGCCCTAAATGATCTGACCCTCTTTGACCTCCTGTTCCTTCACCGAACAAGTACCCAGTTCGAGGGACTAAACCTTCATGAAAAAATAAATAAATAAGATGCTTTGGCATCATAGAACTGAGCAGACTTCCACTGTGTATCAAGCAAAGTAGCAACCTTGTATTCTCCCATCCCATCTTGCATTGCCCTTCTTGACACTGATGAGAGCTTTTCAATTATGGTTATTGCTACTGCTTGTAATGGGCTGTACTCTGATTGGTTAATACTTTACTATGAACCTAAATTCATAAAACATATGCCAAGTTGTACTCCAGAATTTAAATTGCTTATTGGTGTTAAATGAGTAATTGTAATGCTTTTTATAAATAACAATTATAAACATTGCTCAGTCCCTTTTAGATGCAGACAGTAGGTTGCTATAATGGTTAAGGTGTTTACCTTATAGCCACAAGGTGCAGGGTTTGATTCTCACATGGGGTAATTGGCTAGGCTTAAAATGGCTCACAAGGGCAGTTAGCCTAGTATTAATCTATGAACCTAAGTCCAAAAAATAGGAGTATTGAAGTATAGGTGAAATATCATGAAAAAAGCATGTTCCTGATCTGTCAACAATGTCAGCTACCTGAAAACAATGAGACATGCAGCTGGAGGGAACAAAGGAAGTCAACAGTGGTTAATACATTGTTGCTATGGTCACTGCTCTGAACCAGTACATTATGCTATGGGAAATGAATGTAATTCCACAACGTGGGGTTTAAATTAATAAACCCACACCCTAATCTACAATCATAGTTTTACAGGACTAAATGGAAATGGTCATGAGGCTGCTCATCATGTATACTTTAAAATTTGCATAAAGGGTCTAGGGCCAATGTAACACACTGTGCAGACACTGTACACTGAGTGCACCAATATAGTATCCTTCACTGACAGCAATAATGGTAAAAAGTTATATTATGGCATTGTGCCAGGACCCTTTAACTGTATTAGACTGTATGAGTATATACCATGATGACCACCCAGAGCAAGCTGTTTGTAAGGCTTCTCTACACATGCTGGAGATGAAATTGCTGAAGCTTCAGTAGATCAGAGAAAAAAAGATGAATCTCATAACGCCAAATGCTTTTTCCCATATGAAATCATTATTGCTGCAATTTCTAATTGTGCACTGGCAATAACTTACTTGTTTAGGGATGAGTTAGTGCAGCCATGGCATTGGTATACATAAGTTCAGGGGTGGGGGGGGGGGACTTGCCCCCTGCAAAAAAACAGTAAAATATATTTTTTGCTCTTTTTACTTCAGATAATTTTTTAATCCTTTTGACTTATCAGTGTTTAGGAAGTCAGTGTTTCATATTAGAACTGTATTTGTATAATTTGGAAGTTTGAGACAATGCCCCATAAACAACAGCTACTAAGTATGTTTTATCTGCTTTCATACTATGCGCAGTCCTTGATCAAAGTGTTGGAGCACAACATTAAAAATGCTCCAGCTGCTACTGAAACCCAGACTCAGACCTTATGGATTACCACTGGAGCTCCTTTGACCAATCAGATATTGAAGCAGTTGAGATACAAGCACTGCTTTGATGATTTTCACTCCCAAATGCATAAACAGACCAATCAGAACAGGAAAAAAACCTGCATGTTTATATTTATTTATTTAAATTTCAACTATTTTTATTTTTACTCACTAAGATGGATTGTCTCCAGACCATTTTTTAAACACAAGCAAGGCTCATAGTTGTGTATATACTTCTTTACTAGGCACTCTAGGCTTTGATTAGACGCCATGTTGCCAAAAAGTTTCTGACTGGTACAGCAGTTTATTTCAGTAATGTATCAAGGTGTTTATTAATGTACTCTGTCATATCCCCCTCTCTGCCCACTTTCCTTTCCTGTCTTGGGAAAGAAAAATGTTTCTGCATGAGCTTTATAGTGAATTTTGTTGTGAATAAAATAAAATAGTTGAAATACAAATACATGAATAAATGTAAACAAGTAGTTACAATTCCTCTGCTGTCATTGATCTGTTTGTGTATGAACCACATATATCATTTCATAGACCTAAGTCTTTATTACCTTATAGTTGTTTCTGTAGCTTACTAGGTAAAGCACCTGGCACATAGTCTGGGTTTGATTCATGCATGGTTGAAGCTTGTACTTCTTTAAGGCAGAATAACCCTATGAGCTAAACTCTTTTTACATTCTGTTATGAAGCACCAGCTTCCTGAAAGTTGATGAAAAGAAAGAAAAAAAAAATGCCCAAAAACCAAAAGGGCAAAAAACTCAATTTTTCTTGTCTTTTGCAGTGGGGCAAGCTCCTCCCATCACCTGCTAGTGCCTAGAAATTATATATATTAGCATGTAGTACATTAGTTGAAGTACAACACAGATAATTGTCTCAGACTTTTGACCATTAATAGTCCACAGTGCTTCACATGAAATTAATTTAGAAATATTCCAACAAGTATACTTAAATGTACCTTTTCGTGTTAATTCCTGTCTAGATAGACCAAAGTAACGATGTAAGTTTCTTACTCAGACAATATTCATATATAACATATAAAGCAGACTGAAAATGAAGGATATTTACCAAAAAGGGTCAGCGAAAATAATATGCCAATGCACACAGAGATACCAATAAAGTTTACTTGTTATAACATTAGATTCAATCACAAAAATACATATCTTGCCTTTCAAATTCATGAACTAAAATTGAATTTTTTAATACTGCCTTTGGCGTTTCCCACTGTAAACATCTATCCATCTTAAAAAAAAGTTGAATTTGCCTCTCTTAGAAGTCTGTACAAATGGTTGACAAAATGTGATACTTAATAACCTCCTTTTTGAATATTTTTTAAAATTTATTTTCTCTCTTACAAGAAAATATCATCAGAACCACAAACACTTTCTTCGACAAACTCTAGGAGAAGAGCTATTCTGAAATATTACTCTTCTCCCTTAAACTTCTTTTTTTTTTTGTAGGAGAATTATTACTAGGCATGTATATGTAGCTGTCTATGTAGATTCATAGGAAATTATCATAATAGTATTATGGTAACCATCACCAGACTCCACTGAAAATTCCAAATGCTTTGTGCGGCCTAAGTTGGTCTGGTGTACTTCATACACATATTATTGTGATTTAATTATCCTGTAGGTTCTGAGAAAGCAGAGATGCTTCCTCCACATAAAAATATGACGTTGCCTATATATTGTACTTTAAAACAAAACAACAAAACAATGTTCTTCACAACAAACAATTACAGAGATATACATGTTGTTAAACATCTGCATAAAGATATTTGCATATGATGTGGTGGCTGCCATCTTCAGTGCCTTTCCTGTATTTTAAAACATGTTTTTTTACTAAACAGAAAATAATTGTGTTTGTGACAGAACTCCAAGAGTTTCATCAAGTCTCTCAGAAATAACATTTGAGATAGCTCAAGAAACCAAGTAATGGTCAGTGTAAATACACAATGAAACTATATCAATAGAGGTCAAAAACATATCCCACTCAGAGATTAACCACAGAATCCATTAGTCAAATCCTCAGTATTATTTAGATAGGAGGTAGATTTTATAACAATAAGTTGTACAAACATGCCCAAAAGCTTACTAACTCTTTACATTAGTTTTTCCACAGCCAAGACTATAAGTACTCCAAGATAATATAGAAAGAGAGACAGGGAAGGCTTGGAATGTACTCTTCTCAGGAGAAAATGCAATGCAGAGATATGTTTGGGCTAATATGTATCATATACTTAAACTTTAAGACATTCAAAACTGCACTGTTTATAATATCACCCAGAATTTATTCACAGTATTCCAAATACAGTGCTGCTGCATCATTCATTGTATTGCTTTTCTATTATGATTGCTTTGGTTTAAATGATTTAATTTAAATCATTAATCATTAATTTAATTAAATTTATTTAATGATTTACTTTGGTGAAAATGTTACTGAATATATTACTTCAGTTGCAAAAATTTGTGTTCTGTAATACTGTTGAGCTATTCTTCTGTGGTCTCCACTGAAAATGGGCCCTCGGCCCAGCCAATTGCCCTTGTCATTTCAGTTACAATATTGTTTAGTGCCACCCTTATACTATGGTGTAGGAGCACTGCACTGCTGTTCTCCAATATAATACATTGTACTTTTCCTCTAAAATATATCTCCACTGACAGAATTCATTCTATTTAATTTATGGGCTGTGTAGTTCTACAAACCAGCCATAATGTGCTCATACATTTCTACAGTACACATGCTGTCATGGTACTGAAGTTAAATCAAAAGATATACAACAGCTTGCTGTTGTTAGTACACATGTACGTACAGTATTGTTGGTATTGTTGTACACATGAATACACATGTATGTACAGTATGGCTGGTATTGTTGTACACATGAATACACGCATATGTACAGTATTGTTGGTATTGTACACATGAATACACATGTATGTACAGTATCATTGGTATTGTACACATGAATACACATGTATGTACAGTATTGTTGGCATTGTATATATGAATACATGTATGTGCAGTATTGTTGGTACTGTACACATGAATACACATGTATGTACAGTATCACTGGTATTCATGTACACATGAATACACATGTATGTACAGTACTGTTGGTATTGTACACAGGAATACACATGTATGTACAATATTGTTGGTATTGTACACATGAATACACATGTATATACAGTATTGTTGGTATTGTACACATGAATACACATGTATGTACAGTATTTTTGGCATTGTTGTACACATGAATACACATGTATGTACAGTACTGTTGGTACTGTACACATGAATACACATGCATGTACATTATTGTTGGTATTGTACACATGAATGCATATGTATGTACAGTATTGTTGGTATTGTTGTACACATGAATACACAAGTATGTACAGTACTGTTGACATTGTTCTATGGACACTGCATGCTACTTTCAAAATATGCAATGCAATGTAGCACAAAACAGCAGTGAGAATGTTAAATCACCAACAGAGTGCAACTGCAATACAGCATAATTTGCTAATTTCAAGAAATGCCTTGTGTGCTACTATGGTCTCTACCAGCCCTCATTCCTAAAGTGTACTAGTACCAAACTGTTATTATAGAGTCAGTTTATTCCATTGTGCTATTTTTCAGAATTTGTGGAATAAATAATATTTAACTACACCTTTGTCATACGGAATGTTTAAAGTACTTGCAAACCAGGGTTGGAATGTATAGTATAACACATCACATGTATGCATTAAAACATACCAGGAACATGCACACAGATTGAACATTATAGTGTGAACCACTGCATCTACCGTACAGGCTTCATATGTTACACAACATCGAATTGGTTACTATTCTATGAATGTGTGCACAGAATGCCAAGCAACAAGTCTTGTAAATATGTTTTTGTATGCTAGTAAGACTATGCTTGAGAAAAATAACCACATAAAAACACAGAATTTAGTATAATAAAATAGCATGAATGCAGTTGTCGTTTGTCTGCTAATCTCCTGTTAAATTACAAAAACAATGACCAGCTGAAAGCTGGAAAATGTGATGTCAGTGTAACACCTATTGACAAGTGCTTGAAACACAGCCTCCATATTGTCTCTACAATTCCCAGACCTCATCCAGTGCATAAACAAGTTGTTTTATTTAAGTCACACAGACACTGTTATAGCAGAAGACTACCAATAAAATGTACATTCACTCTCTACTCATTTCAGTGTGTTTCCTGTTCAGCTATGCATCTAATTTTAGAGGAGTAACAAATAAATCTGGCATTAATTCTTTATATGAGTTTGTGTTTCATATGTCTAGCCTTTTCAATGTTTATCAAAGCTGCTATGACAAATGCAGTCAATGGCTGTATTTCAGTTTCATCTGACTCTTATAAATTAATGTGAACTGTTTTAAACAGTTTACAAATAAAATGAAAATATTCCTGTATTTTTCCCTCTAACAAGTCTAAGCATTCCGTGAAGTTATACTGCATTCCCTTAGTTTTGTTCAAGCAATGGTGCAAGAAAGTTTAATTTCCCTGAATAAATTGGACTTCCTGCACCTCTTCCTTATCAGGGGTTTGTCTCTGTCAGTGAAGAGACACAGCAGTGCACAGACAAGATCTTGTTAAGCTTTATAGGACGGGCAGTGCTGCCTTTTCGTGGGAACAAAGAAAATGTCATTTAATCTGAAATACAAAGAGCAAGATGCTATCAAGCTACTTGTATTATTAGGTCATGTTTCAGGAAAATTAAATTTAGCTCATTCTACTGGATAATGGTGGGAGTAAATTTTTTAGGCTCCTGCAAAGTTTGTTTATTTTAAAACTTCATATCTGTTATAATCTTTGATTGCTATTTTTACTTCATATTCAGAGTGTGTGTCATAAGAAGGAAGACTTAATGTTACAGTTATGTTTGCTACTGTTATTAAGCCCAATAAATGAACAAAAAAAATGTTAGTTTAGAAAACAAATAATTAGTGAGCCAATACCAGGCATTTTGCTATAGCTAAACCCTAATCTTATTAAGCAATATGTTAAATGAAATAAATGCAGACTTATCCCAGTTGTCATTTTTTTAGTTATACAAGTTTATGCATTTAGTCCGTATACCCGCGGTGGTGGTGCTGCAATAGCATTGTCCCCTCACAGTAAGACGCTGTCCAGTTCGATTCTCAGCTGGAATGTCTTCAGCGTGGAGACATGCGTGAATGGGCGTACCTTCATTGAAGGTTGTGCATCAGGGCTGGTAACTCGGCACATAAAAATTAACTTCCAATCATTAGCGGACCAGAGTTCCGCTGTGGTGACCCCTA